>NW_006399835.1:4353593-4354997 GCF_000299155.1 Elephantulus edwardii | reverse complement strand
CCAAAATCTCTGTAAATGTTTATGAAAATTAATAAAATATAATTATAGGGAAAAAAGGTAGACGGAAAGAGCATACATAATCACTGTACCAAAAAGAGTTGGCTAACACAGAAGAACAACATATGATCAAGCGGCAATGCTGATGAATGAAGAAGTTCAGGCTGCTCTGAAGGACTTGGCATAAAATAAAGCTCCAGGAATTTATGGAATACCAATTGATGTTATTTCAACAAACAGATGCTGCC
Source organism: Elephantulus edwardii (assembly GCF_000299155.1). Taxonomy (NCBI): domain Eukaryota; kingdom Metazoa; phylum Chordata; class Mammalia; order Macroscelidea; family Macroscelididae; genus Elephantulus; species Elephantulus edwardii. The sequence continues at coordinate 4,354,752 of NW_006399835.1, read as the reverse complement.
CTGCATGTGCTCACCATGTTGTGCCAAGAAACCTGGAGGACAACTACCTGGCTAATTGATTGGAAGAGACCCATATTCATTCCCATTCCAAAAAAAAGTTGCCCCGACAGAGTGTGGGAATTATTTACAGTATTTTCCCTATTAAAACAAACCTGGAAGCAGCAGTGGCATCCACTTCTGAAATGGTTTGCCTCCGGAAACCCTATGAACAGTTCTCAGGACTTTGGTTCATAGGGTTACTATGAGTTGTTTATGACTCAATGGTACCTAACAACAACAACAACAACAATACAACTAATATCACACACTAGCAAAATCTTGCTGAAGATTATCCAGAAATGACTGGAACAGTACATTGACAGAGAACTACCAGAAACATATGTCAGATGGATCTTGGCCGAAAGCAAAGGGTACCAAAGGAATGTCTATCTGAGTTTCATTGACTATGCAAAGGCATTTGACTGTGGGGATCACAAAAAATTGTGGTTAATCTTAAGGAAAATGGGAATCCCAGAACACTTGATTGTGCTTATGGAGAAAGTATACCTAGACCAAGAAGCATTTCTCAGAACAGAGCAATGAAACACTGTATGGTTCAAAGTCAGGAAAGGAGTGAAGAAGATGTGTCAAGGATATATCTTGTCTCCATACCTTTTCCGTCTATATGTAGAACAGATCATTTGTGAAGCAGAGCTTTATGAGAACGAATATGGCATCAGGATTGGAGAAAGACACATTGGCAATTTACAATATGCAAATGACACAACCTTGCTTGCTGAAACTGTGGAGGACCTGAAGCACTTGCTGTAGAAGGTCAAGGACTGTAGTCTTCAATATGTATTGAAGCTCAACATAAAGAAGATAAAGATTCTCACCACTGGACCAATTGGCAGCACCATGATAGATGGAGAAGAGATTAAGGTTAACAATTACAGCTTGCTTGGTTCTACAATAAACACTCTTATACCAGTAGTCAGGAAAATTGTTGTTGTTGTTATATGCCGTCGAGTCGCCTGCGACTCATAGCGACCCTATGTACAACAGCCCTAAACTCCGCTCTGCCCTGTGCCAATCGCACTGTCTCTGACACTCCCATCCCAATTATCCCAGTCACTGAATCAATCCACCTCATAGAGGGCCTTCCTCTCCTGCGCCGTCC
>NW_006399835.1:4341422-4352383 GCF_000299155.1 Elephantulus edwardii | reverse complement strand
AGTTTCCACATTCGGTTGGGTCGCCTTTCTTTGGGATAGGAACAAATATCGATCTCTTCCAGTCAGTTGGCCAAGTGGTCGTTCTCCAGATTTGGATTGGGAAAATTTGTTGTTAGGGATCTCTCCAGAGTATTGAAAAGCAATGATGTCAGTTTAGAAACTAAGGTGTGCCTAATCCAGCCCCTGGTTTTTGTAATCACTTGCTATGCATCAGATAGCTAGACAATGATTAAGGATGATGAAATAATTGATGCCTTCAAATTGTGGTGCTAGAAAAGAGTTTTGAACCTATCATGGACTACCAAGAAAACAAATAGGTCTGTCCTAAAGAGGGTGAAACCGAGTTTCTCCTTGGAGGCTAGGATTTTGAGCTCTATCTCATATACTTTGGGCACGTGGCCAGGAGAGAACAGTCCTTGGGGAAGGATTCATGTTCAGATGGATGGAGTGACAGTACAGGAGAGGAAGACCCCAGATGAGATGGACTGATACAGTAACTAGGGCATTGTGGGTTTGTGTGTTGGAATTAGTATGACTGGCAGGGTTCAGAGCTTCAGGACACAGCGTTGCAGATGACTCTATGGCACATAGCAACAACAGCATTACATCAAACACAGTAATGGTTTGTTTGGTTTTTTTTTAATTTTATTTTATTTCATTATTTTTGTGTGTACCGTCAAATCAGATCTGACTTATACAGGAGGAGATTGTTCCTCCTTCTCCAGCAGAGCATCTGGTGGATTCGAACCGTGTACCTCTGAGATTGCAATGCAGTTTCTTGCCACTAGGCCACCAGAGCTCACCAGTAATGGTTTTTTGAAGGCTTGCATGTTTCAGATGAGGGCTCTTGTTTCACTGAATATCATTGTTCATTAATAATAAATGTCATACAAAACTTTATGATTCTTTCAAATTTGAAAGTACTCATATGCACAAGCAAAACTATTTTCTGAACATTATTTTAGTCTCAATTTACCTTCAATTTATCTGTCATCTACTTCATTAACCCTAAACAAAATCTTTCACTAAATGTCTATGTTCCCTTTTCTATAGGGTAAGTGTGTGATGTGGATGGCCTACCACTTCTCCCCATCTACTCACTTTTCAGATCTCTTTCAACATCCTTACTGACTACTACAATTATTATTACTAGAATTAAATTGGAGAAACTGAGTCTTATCCCCTTTAGATTGTTTCAACTCCCCAGTACATAATGGGCTGCCTACTGTATGTAAGACACAGTGCTAGATATTTGGAAGATATAATAAAGAATACATTCTTATACCTGACACAAGTTATTTCAGGGGTGGAAAAGAAAGCTGCCGCCAAAGATTCTCTAATTCAAAACAAAATAAAGTGAGTAGATGGTGACTGAATTCTGTTGAAACTTGATACACATGTATTTCTCTGTGGGACAGTTGATATCCTTTTTTAACTTATAATACGTAATTACTTTTTGAAAAGTAAATATTCACTGTTTCTAGAAAGTTAAAATCTGTGTGAAAGGCAAAAGACACTGTGATTAGCAATAGATAAAGTATGTGAGCATGCTATTTTTACAGGAATAGGGGATCATTTAAGTTTCACTCTTTTTAAAGTGAAGCGATGATGAGGAGAAAATGATGAAAATATTCTTAGAAAAGCCACAATTACTCCAGAACTTCACATGTCCTTTTGCTCTTGTTGGGCTTTACATGGAATCTTTTTTTGGAAAATAATACATTAACATATTTAAAGACACTTAAACACATATGTTGATACTCTTATGTTAACTAAGGCTGATAACAACCCTATGAACAACAAACACATTGGAAATTTGCGAAATATCCACCATGCTTGAGCTCATTGTTGCAACTACTGCATTAATCCTCTTTTTTAATTTTTTTTAAGCTTAAGGACATGTTTTAATATGTTAATTAACTTAGAAATAAAGTTGCTTTTTGAGTAATTTTAATGATATACACTCTAAAATAAAATATGTTTAGGAGGGTTAGAGGATGAGACCATATTTATTCTCATTAAAAAAAATGACCTGACAAAGTGTGAAAATTATTGAACAATATCACTAAAAATCACATGCAAATAAAATTCTCCTAAAGATTACCCAAAAGCTGTACAATATATGACAAATAGCTATCACAAATATGAGCCACGTTTAATAGAGTCCATGGCACTAGTGACATCATCACCAATGTCAGCTGAAAGCAAAGAATGCCAGGGGAACGCCTATCTGTGTTACTGACTGAATCACAATAAATTGTTGCTAACTTTGGGAAGAATGGGAATTCCAGAACAGTTGATCGTGCTAATGTGAAACCTATTCTTCGACCAGGAAATAATTCTCAGAACAGAGCAAGGAAGCACTGCATGAGTCAAAATCAGGAAAGGAGTGTGTCAGGGCTGTGTACTGACTTCATACCTTTCATCTTGTACGCAGAATAGATCATTTGAGAGGCTGGACTTTATGAGAAAGAATGTGGCATCAGGATTAAAGGAAGACTCATCAACAACCTGCGTTACACAGACAACATAATCTTACTTTTTGAAACTGAGAAGGACCTAAGGTGTTTGCTGCAGAAGGTCAAGGATAGCAGTCTTCAATATGGATTGAAGTTCAATATCAAGAAAATAAATATTCTCACCACTATGTCAATTGGCAGCACCATAATGAATGGAGAAGAGATTGAGGCTGTTAACAATTTCAGCTTCCTGGGCTCTGTAATCAATACTCTTGGTATCAGGAGTCAGGAAATAAAACAAAATTATTTGTATTGGAAAAATCTCCTGTCAGGGGTCTCTCCAAAGTGCTAAAGAGCAATGATTTCAGTATAAACAGTAAGGTGCACCAAATCCAGACCATGGTCTTGGCAAATACTTGTATGGATCAGAGAGCTGAACAATGACAAAAGATGTCAGAAGAATTGTTACCTTTGAGTTTTGGTGTTGGAGAAAAATACTGGCTATCCATCCTATAGACTATCAAAAGAACAAAATATATCTTGGAGAAAGTGCAATCAAGCTGTTTCTTAGAGGCAAGGAGGTAAAATTTCATCTTATAGATTTTTGGTGTGTTGCTAGGAAAGTGTTTTCCTTGGAAAAGATATTATGGTTTGAAAAGTGAGGGTCCGACAAAGAAGGAAGACTCTCAACCAGGTGGATTGACACAGTGACTGTTGCAATAGGCTCTAGTGTGACAGAAATTGTGAGGATGGCACAGGATAGAGCAGGGCTCTGATCATAGGGTAGTCATGAGTTGTAATTGATTTGAATGACACATAACATAATGTAATATAACTTATTTTGGGTTTTTTTAACCCATCTAAAAATATTCTGCTAACAATAGATTAATTCAATGTTGAGAATGTTTGTATAAAGAGCACAGCAAAATTTTCAAATGTGTTGCTGTCTTTTTCCATATGCTAATTGAGTAACAACAATAGAGCAAACTCATCCTAAGACATCTAGGATTTACTCTAGCAGTACATTTTAAATTAAAGCAATGGTGCAGTTGTGGTATTTAAGCAATAGAAGTCAATTTAACATTTTCAAGAATATTTCCATAACTACAAAAAATATAATATTATAAATTTTGGTTCTATTTTAATTCACATATTCAAAACATTGTAGATATCCTGAAACAGAATATTGTACATAGTAATTTATTTAAATATTACATAGATGGGATAAATATATACACATATATAGTTTAAGATGATGTTTACTATTTAGAGTATTTACTTCCTAAAGTTTCACATTACAATTGCTAGTGACAATTTGTGTCAACATAAAAACAAACAAAAAAAACTAAGAAAAAAAAAGCAACCACACAAGAGTGCCAACTAAATTTTAAAATTCATTTCATAGCCATTAATTTTCATTTCTTAGCCTAAGAGTCAATAGTTCTCATTGATAAAACCTTGAAGGTTGTGTAGATGAGCTCTAAGGTCTCCTTCAGCTTTTTAGTCTACAGGTCATATTTCACAGCAAATGACATGAATTGTGGCATCTTACCCCTCACTCGGAGATAGGAAAACTTTAGTGATTAACTCAGATTTCACTAAGTTGTTCCTTCATATTGTCACAATTAGCAACTATACATTTGTGGAATTATTTATTGTCTATTCTACTGTTTTATGATAATTATAATGATGAAAATATTTACTCTCTTACTCATTGTTTATCCTTAGTGCCTAGCACCATGCCAGTACATAATAGGCACGTACAAAGTATTTATATAAAACAAAGTTTCACCCTACCCCTTGAAAAATTCTTGAACAGAGAGGAAACAACCTGTGTTTCAAATATTTTCCCCTTCCCTGGGATGGGGTACATGGGTCACCAGATTTCATCTATATTTTGATTCACATCTTTGAGGATTGTGGCCAGGCCTCAGAAGGACCTCAGGGGAAGGCCTACCTAATCTATGGCTCAGCACTAAAGACTAACAAAATGTGCAACCATTCACAGAATAGATCCTTGTATTCATAGCTGCTTATCTGAAACCTGTACTGCACAGCCTGGCTTTTCAAATGACTCCTCCCAATCTTCTGAATGTTTTTATCCCAGAAGCAGTGGGTTGTGATAGCATCTCTCTGAGATCACCAGACTGGTAGTTCATTCTTTTGATCTGAGTTCCCTGATTCATCTATCAAGCTTAGGTAGAAAATTGTTGCTATACTTGCAAACGTCATGAACAAATAATTCCAGTCTTAATCCTCTTAAAATAAAGTTCCTTCTTATCTGTGTGTATAAACTAAGATCTATGAAATGTTTTTCTGAAAATAACCCACTCTGTGTGTGTGGAGTGGGCATTGACTCACTGTTCGTTGAACTCTCTGTGACTCTCTCAAACAAATGCAACAGTGTTGAACTGTGACACAGATGGCAAATGAACAGGAAGTTCACCTTCTCTATAAAGGAAACATATATATATTCGTTAAAAAATATATATAACTATACTTAATTATAATTTATATATATAGTTGTTATATATACATATATATATGTATATGTGTATATATATATAAAACTATACTTAATTATAATTTTAAATTTTCTAATTTTTTTCTTCCTTAACTGCAAAATGCTATGGGATGTCCTTAACCAAAATATTTTAATGTAATCAACTTAAATTAGGTTGTTTGAATGAAAGGCAAAAGGAAGTGTAAAAGGAGCAAAGACAACCTGGGGAAGGCCAGATCTGATATCTACTAATTCCACTAGGTAGATTTGCCCCCATCAAAAGCATCCACAGCACAAAATCAATCCACATGAGATCAGACATATTCTCCAATCTCCTACACCTTTTTTTACTAATTACAACACTAATCTTACTGCTTTATTGGGTCCAAAATCCACTGTAATAACTCACAGACCACAGAGAAACATACTCACTATTATGAAGTTTATTAGGGAAGTCAAAAGATTGTAATTCAGGATGGCAGCAGGATGCAATCACTCAGTCAGGACATCTTCTGAAATGTACTCAAAGGTACTTCAGCATTGCGGCTTTGGGTCAGTGTTACAAAGGACTTAGTTCTGTTAATTATGGTGTCTCTTCCCTAGTCCTCTAACAGCCTTGGGTCACTATTTTTCTGTTGCAGCAGCTACAGCTCCAATCTGAATGGTCTTTGGTCCCAAAGGACACAAGCTCTGCATTCTCTGCTTCTTCATTGCTGATGGTGACATTCCCAATTTCTGCTGCTGAACCTGCTTGATTTAGTGGACAGACTAGTCAATTCCCTTGTGAATAGACTAAAATACCCTGTTTACAAGTCCCCACCTATACAAAGGCAAGACAATCAATGGATAGGAACACCACAAGGAGCAAATATATTGAATAGTGACCCTGTATATCTACACAGACTAGGCATTTCATAAACTCCATAGCCAGAAATTACTGTTCTTTAAATAATAATATTAAATTGTTGAATCAAATTTTCATTGTATTAATTGTAATGCAGGAAGTAAAAGTGGCATCCACTTCCTAAACAACATGCCTCTGGAAACTCTTTGAACTTTGAGAAATGATAGTTATAGCAAGGCTTCAGGTCTTTTGTTTATAGGGTCACTATGAGTTGTGCTTGAATCGATGACAATTAACAACAACAACATTAATTGAAATAGTTCTTGACATTAGGTTTAATATTAAAAGCAACTAGGTGGCAGTGTTGTTAGCAGGTTTAACTCTGCATGAAGAAGATAATAAATTTTACATATATAATTAGGAACAACTGATCCAGCCTAGACAAGAGTGTTAACCTAGTTGCTGTATTTTTTCTTTGTGTTTTGGAAAAGAAATTATCATTGACCTTTTTTAGTGATTTATCAATTAGTTCTCACGTTATTATTCCTTGTGATATATCTTTAACAAAGATATTATTATTTTGTAAAGCTGACTCAGAACCAACCAATAGCTGACTCTCTGGCAGGTTTTCAGAGACAGTCAATTGCACCAGAGGAGATAACCCATCTTTCTCCCATCAAATGCTGGTCTCAAACAACATGCCTTAGGGATTGCAGTGCAGCTTCTTGCCACAAGGTCACCAGAGCTCCCTAACAAAGATGTTATTCTTAGGACATTTAACTTATTTTTAAAGTTCATCTTAAAGTCTGGATAATTGTATTGAACACTCATAGTAAGTGTGATTTCATAATAAAAAAAATTCTAGGGTATATTAGAAATGTCTGATCATTGTAAAGTGGGTCAGTAGAGACTTATGTGCTGACTTTCTGCCATTCAAGTAAGAGGATAATATAGAAATTCAATAACTGCCTCCATCTTTCAAAAGTTGCCCTATATTTGGCCTAGAACCTAATAAAGCACTGTCCCCAGGAAAGAATCCTTTTTTCTTAAGATAAATGTACTCTATAAATTTCTTTTCTGTTCACCACACAGAAGCAAATTGCTAAAGACTAGACTAAAAACTTTCATACCAGAGATAGCACTGTTTCTATGAAACAATGCATTTCTCATTCCTAACTTAAAATTATTTAAGCATAATCTTATTGCTTATAATTGTATTTTTTTTCTTTGCATTGATGGTTGTTGTTATGTGCCATCATTGCTTGGGATTCATAGCGACTTTATGTACAAGAGCCCTAAATGCTACACTATCCTGTGCCAACCTCGCCGTCTCCGACACACCCATTCCCACCATCCCAATCACAGAATCGATCATCTCATCAAGGGTCTTCCTCTCCTGTGCTGTCCCTTCACTCCTCCAAACATGATGTCCCTCTCCAAAAACCAGTCCCTCCTTGCAACTTGCTCAAAGTATGTCAGACAAAGCTTCAGAATCCTTGACTCCAAGGACCATTTGGGCTTCACCTGCTCCAGGACAAACCTGTTTGTTCTCCTAGCAGTCCATAGTATTTTCAACACTTTTCTTCAGCACCACAGCTCAAAGTTATCAATTCTCTTTCTCTCATGCATCATCACTGTCCAGCGCTCCAATGCATAGCATGTAATTGCAAAGACTATATAGCCTGGATCAGGCGCACCTTAGTCTCCAGCCTGACGTCATTGCACTTAAGTACTCTTGAGAGGTCCCTCACAGCTGACTTTCCCATGCAATTCATCTCCTGATTTTCTGGCTGCTGTTACAAGAGTGTTGACTGTGGAACCAAGTAAACTAAAACTGTTAACTATCTCAATCTCTTCACCATCCATAATGATGCTGCCAATTGGCCCAGTGGTGAGAATCTTTGTTTTCTTGACATTGAGCTTCAATCCATATTGAAGACGCAGTCCTTGACCTTCTGCAGCAAGCACTTCAAGTCCTCTTCAGTTTCAGCAAGCAGGGTTGTGTCATCTGCATAATGCAGGTTGTTGATGACTCTTCCACCAATCCTGATGCCACATTCCTCCTCGTACAGCCCAGGGTCTCAGATGATCTGTGCTGCATACAGATTGAAAAGGTATGGAGACAAAATACATCCCTGATGGACTCCCGTCTTGATTCTGAACCATGTAGTGTCTCCTTGCTCTGTTTTGATGGCTGCCTCTTGGTCCAAGTATAGGTTTCGCATAAGCACAATCAAATGTTCTGGGATTCTTTTTTATTTTATCTTGATTTATATATAAATGGATATCAAATGAAAACATTGTGTTTCATTCGTGGACATTTTGTTTAACACATTCTTTCATTAACATTGTTTCATACAATCATCTGTATACATTTTTTATAAAATTATCGCTATTGATCTATACCCCATCTTTTCAGGTTCCAATTGGATTTTTCCTAATTCCTTCATCACCTTCCTCAGCCTCCACATAATAAACCCTATTATCATAGTGATTTCCCTCCCCCTCCCATCTTCTTTTTCTTGTCTTTCTTCCCTCCTCATTTTGGGCTTTTATACACATCTTACTAGTTATCTTCTATTTCTATATTAATGGTCTTATGCTATATTTTTTCCTTGTGAGAATTAGTTACTTCACTTATCATAGTGGTCTCTAGACTCTCCCATGTTATATAGTATTTTAGAAAATCATTGTTCCTTAGTGTTGTATAGTATTCCATTGTTTGAATGTACTAAAATTTCTCAATCCATTAATTTTTTGATGTGCATTTGGGCTGTTTACATTTTCTTGCTATTGTGCATAATACTGCTTTGAAATTGCTACTTTATTCCTTATTTATGTCTTGGTTCTTTCCTTGAAGCATATTCCTAGCTATGGAATAGCTGGGTTATATGCATAGGATTTATATTCTCAGCTTTATAAGGAAACACTAATATGCTTTCCACAGTAGTTATATCATTTTACAGTCTCACCAGTAGTGTATGAGAGTTCCAATCTCTCTACATCTTCTCCAAAATTTATTGTTTGCTGTCCTGTTAAACTTTACTGCTACTGGGATGAGATGGTATCTTATTGTGGCTTTGATTTGCATCTCTCTGATTGCCAGTGATTTTGAACATTTCTTCATATGTCTGTTGGCCATCTGAATGTCTTCCTTTGTGAAAAATCTTTCCATATCTTTTGCTCATTTTGGAATGGATTTCTCAGTATGTTACTTGTCAAGGCGCTGTAGGATTTTATAAATTTTCATTGTGAGACTTTCTTGAGTTGGCATTGCTGAATTTGTTTTTCCCTGTCAGTATGTTTCCTTTTGACAGTATTGAAAAAAGTTTGATTTATTGGTTTGCTTACAATGTTTGCATGCATTTTGTTTCACACTATTGTTCATTCACATTTTATTTCACACAATCCTTCTCATGCATTACGTTTTTTCAAATTAACCACCATTGGGCCTTGCCTCATTTCCTTCTCACTCCACACCCTCCACACATCAAACTGTGCAACTCTTGTTTCACCTCGACCCATCCTTATCCATTTCCCCCTTGAGTTCTCATACATGCTTTACCAGTTATCCTTCTATTTTTACAATAATGATCTTATGCAATATTTGTCCTTATGAGACTGTATTTCACTCAGCATAATGCTCTCCAGCCTGCCACAGGATATGTACCTAGTATTTTTAAATCACTGCTTCTAAATTTGGGTAATATTCCATTGTGTGAATGTTCCACAATTTTTCAATCTGTTAGGCTGTGGTTGAAATTTGGGCTGTTTCCATGTTCTTGCGATGGTGAATAAACCTCCTATTGAGATTGGTGTACAAATTCTGTGTCTCAGTTCTAATTTCTTTGAGGTATATCCCTAGAGGAAAAAGTTTTTGATGCATTATAGAGACTTTATATTTAGAAATTCCCATTCTCGATGTTACCCTCTGCTGGTTGTATTCCTGGCTGAGTATATTTTAAAGCTTATTTATACTATAGGCTAAGCCTTCAAACTTTGATCCCATTTAGTCTCTTCTGATTTATAATTTTATTTTATAATACTCTGAACTTTCAGTAATTCAACAGAAAATTTAAGGTAGATTGAGGGCAATAGATACTGAAATAGATTACATCATCATAGGTTTGGGTTATTTGCCAGTGAAATATTTACTATCTCTCTTTTGATAGAGAGTGGAAAATATTGAGAAAAGAACTATGATTAAACACATTCACATAAACTCTAAGAACACCAATTCTTAAAATGTGTTGTTAAATGTGAGTTATGCATGCAGTATACCTTTTCAACTTCTAGAAGTAATTTTTAGTTGCCATGTACCCCTTATGGACTTCATAATTCGACACCAAAATCTGTGTTTCAGAGATAATTTTTTTTGTCCAAAGTACTACAAGTTTTAATTTATCCTCTAAACACAGTCATTTGAATGAGTTACAGACCCATTCAAGTCAAGTTAGTTGTTGTGGTGATATGTCACAGTTGACTGTGATTCAGAGACCCTATGAACAATAGCCCTGAACCTTGCCCTAACCTGAGACAATCTCACTGTCTCCAACACATGTACTCCCATTACCCGAGTTACTATGCCAGTCCATCTCATTCAGGGTCTTTTTCTCCTGCTCTGACCTACCATCCTTCCAAGCATGATGTCCTTCTCTAAGGAATAGTCACTCCTGGCTACATGACCAAAGCGTGTGAGGCAGAGCTTGAAAATCCTTGAGTAACTTGGTTCCATCCTTACCAGGGCAGACCTGGCAGTACATACAATGTCCAATACCCTTCTTCAAAACCACAACCCAAAGGGATCAATTCTTCTGCTGCCATCTCTAGTCATTGTCCAGATTGTAGATGCACAGCACAAGTAATTGCGAAGATCACTGCCTACATGAGACAGTGATCTCTATTAACATCATTGCTCTTTAGCACTCTGTAGAAGTCCCTAATAGTAGATTTCGCCATTTAATTAATATTTTGCTTATATGATTGCAGGTGCCAGGAGTGCCGGCTGTGGACCTGTTGTTGTTGTTATGTGCCGTCGAGTCATTTGCGACTCATAGTGACCCTATGCACAACAGCCCTAAACCCTGCTCTATCCTGCGCCAACCGCACTGCCTCTGACACTCCCATCCAATTACCCCAGTCACCGAATCAATCC
>NW_006399835.1:4329481-4341312 GCF_000299155.1 Elephantulus edwardii | reverse complement strand
CCCGGTTTAACCCTCTCCAGGATGAATCTGTTTGTTTCCTTGCAGTCCATAGTATACTCAATACTCTTCTCCAGCACCACAGCTCAAAGGTATCAATTCTCCTATCCGTCCTAGTCATTGTCCAGCTCTCTGAAGCATAACAAGTAATTGCAAAGACCATTGCCTGTATCAGATGGCCCTTAGTCTCCAGAGAGACACCATTGCTCTTCAGTACTCTGGAGAGGTCCCTAACAGCAGACTTTCCCATCACAAATGTCTTTTAATTTCCTGGCTGCTGGTGCCAAGAGTGTTGACTGTGGAGCCAAGCAAACTAAAGCTGTGAATAATCTGTCTTTTCACCATCCATCCTAATGTTGCCAATTGGTCCAGTGGTGAGAATCTTTGTCTTCTTGACATTGAACCTCAATCCATATTGGAGGCTGCAGTCCTTGACACTCTGTAGCAAGCGCTTCAGGTCCTCCTCAGTTTCAGCAAGCAGGGTTGTATAATGCAGATTGTTGATAGATCTTCCACCAATCCTGATGCCACATTTCTTCTCATAGAGACCATCCTCCGGGATAGTCTTTTCACATAAAGGTTGAAAAGGTATGGAGACAGGGCACACCTGTGGCATACACTCTTTCCAATTTGAACCATGTTGTTTTTTCTTGCTATGTTCTGAGGACTGCCTCTTTGTCCAAGTATAGGTTTCGCATTAGCACAATCAAGTGTTCTGGGATTCCCATTCTTCTCAAGAGTCAGCCACAGTTTGTTGTGATCCACATAGTCAAACACCATTGCATAATCAATGAAACACAGATAGAAATTCCTCTGGTATTCCCTGCTTTCGGCTACGATCCATTAGCTACAATATCTCTAGTACCATGACCCCTTCTAAACCCAGCCTGGATTTCCAGCAATTCTCTGCTGATGTGCTGTTCTAATCATTTTTGGATAATCTTCAGTAGAATCTTGCTTGCATGTGAAATCAATGACACTGTTCTGTAGTTTCCACACTCAGTTGTTCTGGAAACTACAGAACAGTGTGGATCTGAGCAAGACGTAATTGTTAATGATCTCAGTGTCTTCTCCATCTATTCTGGTGCTGCCAATTGGCTTAGCAGTGAGAATTTTGTTTTCTTTTTATTGACCTGAGATCCATATTGAGCACTACACTCTTTGACTTGCAGTAAATGCTTCAGGTCCTCCTTATTTTCAGCAAGTAAAGTTGTGTCACCTGCATCACATAGGTTGGTGAGAGCCTTTCTCCAATCCTGATGCCACATCCTTCATGATAAAATCCAGCTTAATGATCTGCTCCACATGTAGACTGAAATGGCATGGAGAAAGGATTGATCCCTGACACATTGCTTTCTTCATTTTGAACCATGCAACATTTTTTTGCTTTGTTCTGGCAAGTGCTTCCTGGTCTAAGTATAGGTTTTGCATGAGCACAATCAAGTGTCCTGGGATTCTCATTCTTCTCAATGTCAGCCACAATTTGTTGTCCATACAGCCAAATGTCTACATTTTCAGTCAATTCTCTTTAATTATACAAGTCAAATACTCAAGGTATCTATTAGTGAGAAGGAAATGCAACATAAAACTTACACCACTTGAAGTTGTAAAGGTGGAAAAAGCCTCATTAGGGAGTCAAAACTTCAAAAGAATCTAGCAAGTCCTTTACACAAAGATCTAGTTTTGCCACTTAAAATTATGAGAAGATGTACTCTTTATTTTGGTAAGTTATATTTGATGTAGTTTTCCTGGAGAGTTGGGAGAAAAAGATAATGGACATTTTGTAGAGTGTACAGTAGGAAAAATGAAGGAAAATACCCAATTGCTAGACAATTTACAAAATAGATATCTTAAAGATGAAAGCAATTTGTTTAGGGATAGTAATCTTTTAGATAATAACAAAACTGGTGAATAGATACAATAATTATCCAGTACATGGAACTTTAAAATTGTCTAATGTCTGAGAAAGTTGTGGGGAAAGAAGTGAGGTATTTCAGTTCAGAGAGAAAAAAAAAACAAACAAAAACCACAACTTTTTTCTATTACATATCTTAATTTTTTACCTCATTCTATTGACCTGGAATGACCTATCCAAGAAGATAAAACACTGTGTTAATGATCTCAGTTAATTATGTTTTGAAAGTTTCAATTTCTTACATACTTACATTCCAAAGATTAAGTAATAAAATATTTAATGAATAATATTGAGTTGGGTCTTATGAATAATTCAGTAACTGAAGATATCACATTTGCCCTTAGGCTATTATCGTTGAAGAGAAAAAGAAGGCAAATATAAGAATGGACAGAAAACAATTAAAGTATCATATAAAATGTCATAGTAATTTGGATTTTAGGAATTCAGCATAGGGTCTAGATAATTCAGGGAAGTTTATATAAACAACGTAGGAATTTGTGGAAGTAGCTATCGCTTTAATTTCTAGTATTAGAACATAAATAAAATAATTGTAAGAATAGTTAACTTTTAAAGTAAGTCTATTGAAGAGTCTTTTAGTTCTTGCTCAATGTGTACATACAGTGGTAATTAAGGATCAGATAAACACTAGTAAACCTAAATCACTTAGCTGGGATATAATTTGGCTGAATACTTTCATCATTGATGTTTTTGACAACTTAAAATACTAAAATGTTTTTGTTCTTAGTAAGAGGTGTTTAAATTTATAATTGATAATGTTGTTGTTGTTGTTGTTATGTGCCGTCGAGTCGTTTCCGACTCATAGCGACCCTATGCACAACAGCCCCAAACCCTGCTCTATCCTGCGCCAACCGCACCGCCTCTGACACACCCATCCCGATTACCCCAGTCACCGAATCAATCCATCTTAAAGAGGGTCTTCCCCTCCTGCGTTGTCCCTCAACCCTCCCAAGCATGATGTCCCTCTCCAAGGACCCGTCCCTCCTGGCAACATGTCCAAAGTATGTCAGACGAAGCCCCAGAATCCTTGCCTCCAAGGAGTAGCTTGGAAAAGAAAATCTAAAGAGTATTATCTAAAAAAACCCCAAACAAACAGCTCAGTCTTGATTGTTGTTGCTGTTGTTGTTGTTGTTATGTGCCATAGAGACTCATAGAGACCCTATATACAATAGCTCCTAACCCTTCCCTATACTTAGCTAGTCTTATTGACTTTGACACACTTAACTCTATTAATCCAGTTACTGTGTCAATCCAATGTCAAATTTCATTCGGGATCTTCTTCTCCTGTGCTGTCCCTCCACCCTTTTAAGCAAGATGTCATTTTCTAAGGGATAGTCTCTCCTGGCTCCATAATCAACACTCTTGGCACCAGTAGCCAGGAAATTAAAAGAAATGATGTACTGAAGAGCAATGCTGTCACTCTGGAGACTAAGATGCACCTGACACAGGCCATGGTCTTTGCAATCACTTGCTATGCATCAGAGAGTTGGAAAATGACTAGGGAGGATAGAAGGAGAATTGATGCCTTTGAGCTGTGGTGTTGGAGAAGAGTATTGAATACACCATGGACTGCTAAGAGAACTAACAGGTTTGTCCTGGAGAGGGTGAATGTGGGCTGCTCCTTGGAGGCAAGGATTCTGAAGCTTTGACATACTTTGGCCATGTTGCAAGGAGGGAGCAGTCTTTGGAGAGGGACATCATGCTTGGGAAGGTGCAGGGACAGAGCAGGAAAGGAAGATCTAGAGATAGATTGATTCGGTGAGTGGAGTAATGTGGGTAGGTGTATCAGAGACAATGAGATCGGCACAGGATAGAGTGCCCTACTCATAGGGCAAGGTCCTAGATTTAACACAAAGCAGAATTGTGCAGACCTGTTTCACCTTCCCTTTTCACTTGTTCTTCAGAAGTGCTATGGCCTGAACATCATGGTTCATTAAATTCAGGGAGCTGAGTTTCTGTTGCCATTTTAGGAGTACACACTTGAGTATTTTTCAACATTGAAACCTGGATTTTCTTATGTGCATAATAAAAACACCCCTCACTGGAGTCTTGCAATCTTCCTGTTAAGTTGCTATGCAATGGAATGTGGCTTTGCTTCTCTTTGTCACATTTACAACTCCAAGATAACAGAGATAGAACCCTGAAAAAACAAATGAATAAACTTTGTCTTTAATTCTGACTCATATTGACTCAACAAGACAGCGTAGAACTGGCACCTGAAGTTTCCAAACTGCAATCTTTAAGGAATCAGACTATCACATCTTTCTTCCTTGAAGCACCTGGTAAATTTGAACCGCTGGCCTTCTGGTTAGTGACTGAGAGCTCAATTACTGTATCATCAGGGCACATGAAATTATGATTACATAGGAGAAAAATCAAGAAAGATGTTGCCTTCAAGATGATTATTTCCCTATAAATTATGAGATAAATCAAGGTTGATACTTCATGGAGAGAGAACTCTTTCCATTCTTGTGTTTTCAGAATGAGACAACCCTGTGAGGAGAAACTAGATATATAATGGATTCCATATTTGAGCTGAGATTAGTTTCTAATAGTGAATATACTAGGAATAAAACATGTATAAAGGTAATATTTTATGATATTATAAAGTAATATATTTTATTTTGTTAAATTCTTTAAATTTAACTATTCCCAAAAGAGTATCCGTTTTTTGTTTGTTTGTTTGTTTGTTTTTGCATTATGGGGACTGATCTGTACTGATTCATGTAAGTATAAATGGTGCAAATACTTTGTTATTAGGTGCTATAAGTCATGTCCTACTCATTGCAACCCTGTGTACCATGTCGTTGTTATTAAGTGTTATTGAGCTGACTACAACTCAGCAACCCCATGAACAACAGCTCTGAACCCTACCCTATCTTGAGCCAATCTTACTGAATCTGACACACCTGGCTCCATTGCCAAAGAGGCTGTGTCAAACAATCTAATCCAAGGGCTTCCTGTCAGAAGGTGCCAGCACTTGGAAAAAAGATATCAAACTGGGAATGGTAGATAGTCAACAAAAGAGAGTGCTTAAGGAGCAGATGGAATATGGGGTTGGTCGCTGAGTCTGACTTCTACTCACCTCATAAAGGGAAACTGTCCTCATCAATAATATCCATAGCAGCAAATAGGTAGCTGCTATGTCAGACATGTCATCCCACATGCTCCTGCACCTATTTCTACCAATCAAATGTGTTCGATATCCCTTTGTTGACTCACATAATTTACTAACAGTTGTGTTATCAAAAGTGGGGTTTATTAGGGGAGTAGGTTGGGAAGTGGGGGAGGCAAAGAATATCACCCAATGCAAGTCCAGGGAGTCCAGCAATCCCAAGCCAGATTAATAACAAAACATAATTCCTTAAACAGTAAAAGTCCTGGTTTCAGTTCAGCAACACAAATTCAAGCAGACTCTGGTTCTCACAATCATCCAACAAAGTTTACCTTAGAAAATTATAAGTCCGCTTCTCCTTCAAGCATCCAATAAGAACAGCAAAAGCTTTTAACTGTGGCCACTGCAAAGGCAATAATTTTTGGGTCACCACTTGCCACAGTTTCTCTACAACTACCATCACAGGGTCTCACCACCAAGGTCTAGTTACCACCAAGGTCTTGCTCCAGCCTCTCTCAAATTTTGCTACTCAGTGTGGGAAACACTGTCTCTTTTACCCTAGAACCACAGTTGTTGATGATTTTCAAGACAATGTGTCTTCATGATAAGACAACAGTCTTATGATAGTATTAGTCTTTACTGAGACTGAGTTAATTCACTCAGCATAATGCTCTCCAGTCTCTCCCAAACTATATAGTATTTTTTTAAATTGTTGCTCCTGGGCACTGAGACACAAATGAAGATCTGTTCACCAATGTTCATAACAGCGTTATTCACCATCTCAAGAACATGGAAACAGCCCAAATGGCCAGCCACAACTGATTGGACTGAGAAATTGTGATACATTCACACAATGAAATAGTATGTAGCATTCATCATAATATTTTTTATAGAGGTCACAGAACATCTATGAATGTTAATATCTTATTCTGAAGTGGAGTGAAGAGAGTATATTCTGCAATGATTACATAAAAGAGTTTAACCAACTAGTTGACATCGAAGTCCACTGCCACTGAATTAATTTCAACTCTCTGTTTGTATATATATGGTAGCTAGAGACTAGAGGGGGCTAAGTTAATGTCTTAAAAAACCAGAGTTAAGCACAGAAAAGAAGACCTTCAGTAAGTTAGTTTGACATAGTGATTACAATAATATGCTTTCATTACGCAGATTATGATTATGATACAGGATAAGGCAAGGTTTAATTGGTTGTTCAAGAAGTGACTCACACCTTTGTGAAAGTTGGCAAGTCACAAATTCTTAAGGCATGCATCAGATTGAAGATTTGTCCTAAATAATTACATGTTTGCTGGGTATGTTGTTCTCAAAATTAGAAGATCAAATGATATGCTGATGGTTTCACAAAACTGTGAGATGTGGAGAACAAAAAATCTGCAAGTCAGGCTATTGACTCATCTCACAAAATCCAAAGGGCAAAGAATGGGGAGCTAGATTTAGGATTCAGACGGTAATATAATAAAATAATGATAACACTAATATTAGTAATGATAAATTAAGAATATTTGTACAGATAATTTTCTTTATTATGATGTATTTTTATGGTTGTTAGGTGCTATCAAGCTTATTTTTTATTTTTAGCAACACCATGTAAAAGAGTATAATTGCCCTATTCTAGACAATACTCTTTATGAGAATCTTGCCAGTCAAATTCTTAACCATTCTCACCACTAAGGCTCCTCACCATACAAGCTATTTTTCAGAAATAATATTTACATATGTAAGATATCAGACAAGAAATGTAGTTTATCTTTCAAGTCTTAGAAAGAATTAACACAATGATATTGAATACACATTGAATGTAGAGTGTGGTATTCCTCATAGTGGTTCTCATAATTATATAAGAAGTTGAATAAAGCTAAACATATTGAGCTTTACCTAGTCTTATTGAGATTTTTCAGAGGTGGAATCCAGAAGTTGCAAAATTTTCCAAGGTAGTGTGATTTTTTTTTTTAACCAATGTTAATGTGGAATTCAGGTGAATATATTGATTTGATCATACTATTATTTTTCCTTTTTTTTAATATTGGTTTGCTTACAAAGTTCATATACATTGTGTTTCACAATATTCTTCATACTGTGTTTCATGCAATCACTACCATGTATTATGTTTTCTAAAATTAATCACCATTGGACCTTGCCCAGCATTACCTTGTATTTTCAGTTCCCTGCCAGATCCTTCCAATATCCTTCACCTGCTCCCTCTACACAATAAACTGTGCAACCCTGTTGTAGGGTTTAGCCCCAACCCATCCTCACTCTCTACTACCTCCCCTTCCTGCCTTGGGTCCCTATACATATTTTACTAGTTATCCTTCTATTTTTACAATAATGGTCTTATGATAGTATTAGTCTTTACTGAAGCTGAGTTAATTCACTCAGCATAATGCTCTCCAGTCTCTCCCAAACTATATAGTATTTTTTTAAATTGTTGCTCCTGGGCACTGAGACACAAATGGAGAGCTGTTCACCAATATTCATAACAGCGTTATTCACCATCTCAAGAACATGGCAACAGCCCAAATGGCCAGCCACAACTGATTGGATTGAGAAATTGTGATACATTCACACAATGAAATAGTATGTAGCATTCATCATAATATTTTTTATAGAGGTCACAGAACATCTATGAATGTTAATATCTTATTCTGAAGTGGAGTGAAGAGAGTATATTCTGTAATGATTACATAAAAGAGTTTAACCAACTAGTTGACATCGAAGTCCACTGCCACTGAATTAATTTCAATTCTCTGTTTGTATAACCAACCCACAAAAGATTTTAGTGTGCTTTAAGTGAAAGTTTGCAGAAAATGCTGTTTCAACTACACACATATTTTACTTTATTACATTAATTATAATCTGCACATTATCACAATCCTTTTTTAAGTTCCCTGTGATTCCAATTTCCATCATTTTTGTACTCTATCCCTCCCTCTCTTCTCTGTTTATTTCTACACAAATATTATTCCTTTAATATTGTATGATGGATTGTTCTAAGGAGTGAATACTTCTCTAAAGTTACTGTTCATCTTACAAGCTTGACTACTGTTTTGCTAATAGTTGAACTTTGGGAATGAATTAAGTTCCAGGCTTCATGAGCTATTAAGGGCTTTAGTTTTAAAGATCCCACCAGTCTCAACTGAAATAGCCAGCCTGTAAATGATGGTAATTTTGAGTTTGTTATATGTTTTTCTCCAACTCTGTTCATGGCCCTCCTCTGTGATACCTTGTTAGAGAAGTCTGAAGTGATAGTTGGGCTTTATCCAGTTCTCCTGGTTACAGGGGAGGTCCCTTCTGACTCATGGCAGCTTCATGTGCATTACCAGAACGTTTTTCTAAGCTGCCTCTGGTGGACTTGAAAATTTTCACTTTTAGTTAGCAGCTAAGTATGTTAAATGTTTGTGTTATCCAAAATCTGTTTAAAATGGTATAGGTATGATCAACTGGGCTATCTTTAGGAAAATACTTTCAGACTTAGTAGTTCAAAATAGGTACAATCATATTGTTATATTGTTGTACTCTTTATTACTATCATTAATTTGAGTTCTTTCTCAAATTGTCTTTGTATTGTTTCTTCTATTTTATGTAGCGCATATCTTGTAGAAACCCAAGACCGGTAGCCATGAGTCTTTAAATGATTTGTTGTTGTAGTTGTTGTTATGGGTCATTGAGTTGCCTGCGACTCCTATTGTTGTTGTTGTTAAGTGTGTTGACTGATAGCGACCCTATGGACAAAAGACTTGAACACTTGTATAACTTTCATCCTTTATACAGGTTCATAGGGTTCATGGAGGCAAGCTATTTCGGAAGTGGATGCCACTCCTGCTTCCAAGCTTGATTTTTTGGTGGGCTCTTTTTTGTTTGTTTTCACTAGTTTATTTACAAAATTCTGATACAAATTCAAACAAATTCTTTCAATTTCCCTCACCCCCTCACCCATCAAATTGTACAACCCAATGATTAATCCCTTCTTCCCCCTATACATTCACATCCCTCTGCTTTCAGCCCCTCCCAACCCTCTTGGATCCTTATATTCATTTTACAATAATGGTCTTATACAATATTTATCCTTGTGGGATTGAGTTAGTTCACTCAACATAATGCTCTCCAGCTTGTTTTAATCAGGGAGTTCCACCAAACACTGTCAACCATGGGTAACCACTACCACATTTGATGCAAGTGTCACAGTGTTCAGCTTCACAGCAACCACAAGTTACCTCTATACAGCAAGTGAACAGACCAGGGCTATATGACCTAGAATTTTAAATGTTTGACCAAAAACAATTAAAAACAGGCCCTTGTGCCACAGGCCCTCGGGTCCTACACTGGATGGTTCAAAATTGGGAAGGGTGTACGCCAGGGATGTGTCCGATCTCCATACCTTTTCAACCTGTATGCAGAGCAGATTATCCAAGAAGCTAGGCTCCATGAGGAGAAGGGTGGCGTCAGGATTGGTGGAAGATCTATTAACAATCTGCGTTATGCAGATGACACAACCCTGCCTGCTGAAACTGAGGAGGACCTCATGAACTTGCTGCAGAGGGTCAAGGACTGCAGCCTTCAGTATGGACTGAGGCTCAATGTCTAGAAGACAAAGATTCTCTCCACTGGACCAATTGGTAGCATCACAATGGATGGTGAAGAGATTGAGATTGTTCACAGCTTCAGTTTGCTCCGCTCCATGGTCAACACTCTTGGCACCAGCAGCCAGGAAATCAAAAAACGTATTGCGATGGGAAAGTCTGCTGTTAGGGACCTCTCTAAAGTACCCAAGAGCAACGGTGTCTCTCTGGAGACTAAGGTGCGCCTGATACAGGCCATGGTCTTTGCAATCACTTGTTATGCATCAGAGAGTTGGACAATGACTAGGGAGGATAGAAGGAGAATTGATGCCTTTAAGCTGTGGTGCTGGAGAAGAGTATTGAGGGTACCATGGACTGCAAAGAAAACACACAGATTCATCCTAGAGAGGGTTAAACCAGGCTACTCCTTGGAGGCAAGGATTCTGGGGCTTTGTCTGACATACTTTGGACATGTTGTAAGGAGGGACAGGTCCTTAGAGAGGGACATCATGCTTGGTAGGGTGGAGGGACAGAGCAGGAGGGGAAGACCCTCTGTGAGGTGGATTGATTCAGGGACTGGGGTACTCAGGATGGGTGTGTCAGAGGCAATGCAATTGGTACAGGATAGAGCAGGGTTTAGGGCTGTTGTACATAGGGTCGCTATGAGTCACAAACGACTTGATGGCACATAACAACAACAACATGCCCAAATGCTGGAGGACTCTGCTCCAGAGACTCCCAATTCATCTGGTACGTCCCCTTTGTTGACACCCACTTGGGACAAAAAGAAAGCTATAGGATCCTTGAGTGTTTCATGTGTGTGTGTCCCTCTTCAAGACGTGAAAGGCCCTCATAAGGTCCAGCAGGAATCGAGATAGCTATCCTATATACAATAGCTCTGAACACTCCTTTGTTGTGAGTTAGTCTCACTGACTCCTGCACACCTACCCTTGTAGTCCCAGTCACTGTATCAATCTATCTCATCCGGTTCTTCCTCTCCTGTGCTATGTCTCCACAATTCCAAGCATGATATCCTTCTGTAAGGATCAGTCCCTCCTGGCCACATGCCCAAAGTATGAAAGAAGAAGAAGAAAAGACCAAAATGGATTTCAGAAGAGACTCTGAATATTGCATTAGAGTGCAGGGAAGCCAAAGCAAAGGGAAGAAATCAAGACATCAAGCAGCTGAATAGAAGATTTCAGTGGGTGACAGGAGAAGAAAAAGCAAAGTATTAGAATGTGCAAAGAACTGGAGTTCAAAACTCAAAAGGGCCATACGTGTTTGGCATTTCTTAAGCTGAAGAAATTAAAGAACAAATTCAAGCCTCGAGTCCCAATACTTAAGAATGCTGTGGGTAGAAGATTGAATGATTTAGGAAGTATTAAAAATAAATGGAGAGAGTATACAGAGCCACAGTACCAAAAATAGTTGACTGACAGAAGAATTTTAAGAAACAATGTATGATCAAGAGGCAATGGTGATGGAGGAGAGGAAGTTCAGGCTGCTGTGAAGGACTTTGCAAAATATAAAGCCCCAGGAATTGATGAAATACCAATTGACATATTTCAACAAAAAGATACTGCCCTGGATGCACTCACCAAGTTGTGCCAGGAAATCTGGAGGACAACTACCTGGCCAACTGACTGGAAGAGATTCATATTTATTCCCATTAAAAAAAAAAAAGTGACCCGGCAGAGTTTGGAAATTATCGTACAATATCACTCATATCACACAAGCAAAATCTTGCTGCTGATTATCCAGAAATGACTGGAACAGTACATTGACAAAGAACTACCAAAAATAAAAGCTGGCTCTAGAAGAGGCTGTGACACTAGAGACATTATCACCAATAACATATGGATCTTGGCAGAAAGCAAAGTGTACCAGAGGGATATGTATCTGTGTTTTATCTACTATGCAAAGGTATTTGATTATGTTGATCACAACAAATTGTGGTTAACCTTGAGGAGAATGGGAATCCCAGAACACTTGATTGTGCTTGTATGATGTAGACAAATGTAATTTCCAGTCTAAATACTGCTAGAGTTAGACAAAGTTTCAGTTTCTAATTTTCAACACTTAATTCAATGTTATACAGATTGTTGTTGTTATGTGCCGTCCAGTCACCTGTGACTCATATCAAACCTATATAAAATAGCCCTAAACCCTGCTCTATCCTGTGCCAATTTATTATCTCTGAAACACC
>NW_006399835.1:4314088-4329167 GCF_000299155.1 Elephantulus edwardii | reverse complement strand
CTTTCTGAAATTTCTTTGCCAAGATATTTTCACATCCAAACATCCAGGATGATTGTTTCACTATATATTTTCCAATATCAAGGAAATTGTTTTGATATTAAAGTATAGCAAATTAAAAAAAATCTTTTTTTGCTCCTACTTTTGAGTAAAACATGTTCAAAAGAATAACTGGAGGGACCAGTTCCGGGGGGTCCCAGATGAGTGTGATTGGCCACAGCAGGGGTTGTAAATGTCTGGAGTGACTGTAGATATCATAATCTCAAGGCCCTAAATAGCTGACCTTCATCTGAGAGACCTGCAATCTTCATGCTTTTATCAGACACGCCAGGCTTCAGCAAAAACTGCCAAGTATAAACGGTCAACAAAGCTTCTCAACTATGATAAAGAATGTGGGTGGGTATGTGTAATCACAGGTGGTGATATCACTAAATCTAAAATATAATCAGCTGTAGAACTATAGGTAAAACTTAACAAGGATCTTAAAATAAACTCTTTATGTTATGCAAATGGAAACATAGGCCCATCAAACAACCAAACCCCTTGCTGTGGAATTGATTCTGACTTGTATGTGTGTTACAGAATTTAACTATATTTTGTTGGTTAAGATCTTTCAATAGCAGATTGCCAGGCCTTCCTTCCAAGATATGAGTGGATCCAAACAGACCACTTTTTGTTTAGGAATGAAGTACTTAACCATTTTCACTATCTAATAAAAATAATGCGTCCCAAAGAAGCTTGGAATTATGGTAAAATACAGTCCTGAACTACTAACATCTAGCTTGTGTCAGTTCTCACTTTGCAAAATTATAATTTCAAATATAATAACCCTTCTCTACAAAGGGTTTTCTCATAGCTTGTTCCAGCTTTGTAGATGAAAAGTTGAAGACTTTCAAAGTAAGCTAATGTTTTAATGCTCAGTCAGTCTCTAATTTTAATCATAATTATCCTCTCAACCTTAAATCTATCCCTTAGAAAACTAGTCAAACTGCTTTTAAATCCATTTCCTCAGGATTATGCTAATTTGGCCATCCATTGTATGTATCACGCAATTTCTTGAGCTCCAGACAGAGGGGTCGAGGTGTGCTGGGTAGGATCTGGGGCCCCAGGTGAAGCCGGCCTGACGCCGTCACCCTGGAAGGAGTGAGGAGCATTGGGATGAGGCTCAGCGGCTGCATCCACTTCCTAAACAATATGCTTCTGAAAACTCTACGAACTTTGAGAAATGATGATAGTTATAGAAAGGCTTCAGGTATTTCGTTCATAGGGTAACTATGAGTTGTGCTCAACTTGACGGCAATCAACAACAACATTTTATGTAAAGTTCGGGCCAGTCTTTCATTGTTTTTGTTCAGACATTCCTCTAGGTCATATAGCCCTGCTACACAAGTCGCTGTACAGTGGTAACCTGTGGTTGCTGTGAAGTTGAACACTGTGACACCGATGTGTCAAATGTGTTAAAGGCTGGTTACCCAGTGTGGACAGAGAGTGGGGTGGAGCTCCCCGATTAAAACAAGCTTGGAAGGAGGAGTGGCATCCACTTCCATAATAGCTTGTCTCCAGAAACCCTATGAACCTGGAGAGAGGATGAGAGACACCCAAGCATTTTCATAGGGTCGCTATGAGTCGCCTGTGACTCGATGGCGCTTAAGAACAACACCACCACCTTTTTTTTTTTTAAATTTTTTTCAATTATTTTTTATGTGTGTACCATCAAATCGGATCTGACTGGTACAGGAGAGATTGTCCCTCCTTCTCCAGAAGATCATCTGGTGGTTTCCAACTGCACACCTCTGGGATACTTTTTCTTCCTAGTTTCAGAATAAAGCAAATTTCCATTCTTTGTCTCATAATTAATAAATAAACTCTTGAGGAAAAGACTATGGCCTGGATTAGGTACACCTGAGTTTCTAGACTGACATCTTTCCTTTTCACGTACTTTGGAGAGGTTTCTGACAGTACATTTTTTCAATGCAATTCAACTTTTGATATCCTGACAGCTAGTCAAAGAGTATTGATTGTGGAGCTGAGCAAGGCTAGATCTTATTTATTAATTATGAAACAAATAATATATATGGTCAGGATAACACTGAACACCCCATGAATGGCCAAGAGAACAAACAGATATGTCTTGGAGAGGGTGCAGTGGAGTGCTCTTTGGAGGCAAGAATGATGAAGCTTTACCCACATACTTTGCTTAGTGCACATTGCTCGGAAAAGAACGTGATGCTGAGAAGGGTTGAGCATCAGTGAAAGAGAGGAAGACCCTCAACCAGGTAGATTTACATAGTGACTGACAAGAGTGTGAGCCAGAAAGTGGGAGAATGGTACAGGAAAGAACAGGGTTCAAATCTTTTGTTCATAAGATTGGTATGAACTGTACCTGATTCGATGGCATCTAACAACAACAACAACATTTATATTAAGATTATAAATATCAATATTATTTAACTTCCTCATAAAAAATTCACCACCCCATAAAACAATCACCTCCCCTTTATTTACCAGTAATAATTTTTTTCTTATTATGCTTTTCTTCCAGCATAAAAAAGTCCACGTGCACAGTTCCATGTTAGAAAATAAAGTTATTAATGATCGACCTAAGTTTTGAAAAATATTTTTGTTTTTATAATATGTTAATAAATAGTTTTACTTGGGAAAAGGCTCTGGCATTACTGTGTTTTTTATACAATTGTCATTATTCAAAGCTACTTTTCCTTCTAGTAGACGATACTGGTCTTTACTCATGTATTGGCTTCTGTCAGAGCTGATATTTTATTGGTGGGATTCCCTTACTTTTTCTTGCTAGTTTTCTTGGCAGTTTACTATTTATTTTATTTGTGACCTCAGTAAGAACTAGTTTTTGCAGAAAATGTTTGGTAAAGACAATTGCATGGTTAGTTATGTATTAGTGTTGTTGTTAGTTGCCATTCAGTGTTAGGAAGCTCTGGTGGCCTACGCTGCCCAGCAATCCCAGTGGTACAAAGTTCAAACCCTCAAACTGCTCTGCTGTAAAAGGATAAACAATCTCCTCTCATGAGATTAACTACTTCTGAAAACCCTTTAGAGAATCAGCTATGGGTTGATTCCAACACGATAGTACACACACAATAACAATAAATTGCCATTCAGTAATTTCCAAATAATAGTGACCTCATGTGACAATGTATAACTGTCCCATAAGGTCTTCTAAGGTATAATATTTTCAAGAGTAAATTAGGTCTTTCTCTTACAATATACAAATAATACTCTGTAAAAGTTCTTTTCATCCATTATATGTAAATCACTTGGTGAAAGAAATTTGCTTTATTCTGAAACTAGGAAGAAAAAGTACATACTTTTTCTTTTATGTTAAAAGGTGTACTGCTTTACATAAAATGTTGTTGTTGATTGCCATTGTGTTGAGCACGACTCATAGAGACTCTATAAACAAAATACTTGGAGCCTTTCTGTAATTATCGTTGTTTCTCAAAGTTCATATAGTTTCCAGAGGCATGTGTTTAGGAAGTGGATGCAGTCACTGCACCTCAGCTTGATGCACCCCACGCCTGCCAGGACGGCAGCATCGGGTAGGCCTTGCCCTGGGCCCCAGGTCCTGCCCAGCACACCTCAGCCGCTCTGTGAAGCCCTAGAATGCAGAATACATAAAATGGATGGCCAAATTAGCATAATCCTGAGAAAATGGATTTAAAAGCAGTTTGCCTAGTTTTCTAAGAAATAGATTTAAGGTTGAGAGGATAATTATGATTAAAATGAAAGACTGAGCATTAAAACATTAGATTACTTTGAAAGCCTTCAACTTTTTATCTAAACTTAACTTTATCTTGAAGTTATTTTTACCATACTAAGCAGAGTCACTTTGCAGTATATCTATGTGAGTGTCTTCATCTATAAACCAATTACTTTTCAATATGCCTCCTTTATATAAATAAAGTAAAATTAGTATGGTTCAAAATTAGGAAGGGTATACTCCAGGAATGTGTCCTATTCCCATACCTTTTCAACCTATATGCAGAACAGACTATCCAGGAGTCTGGGCTCTATGAGGAGAAGTGTGGCATCAGGTTTGGAGGAAGATTCATCAACAATCTGTGTTATGTAGATGACACAACCCTGCCTGCTGAAACTGAGAAAGACCTGAAGCACTTGCTGCAGAAGGGCAAGGACAGCACCTACAATATGAATTGAGGATCAATATAAAGAAAACAAAGATTCTCACCACTGGGTCAATTGGCAGCATTAGGATGGACGGTGAAGAGATTGAGATTGTTAACAACTTTAGTTTGCTTGGTTCTACAGTCAACATTCTTGGCACCAGAAGCCAGGAAATTAAAAGACGTATTATGATGGGAAAATCTGCTGTTAGGGACTTCGCTAAAATACAATGATGAAGAACAATGATGTCACTCTGGAGACTAGGGTGTGCCTGATATAAGCCATAGTCCTTGCAATCACTTGCTATGTGTCAAAGAGCTGGACAATGACCAAGGAGGATAGAAGGATAATTGACACCTTTGAGCTGTGGTGTTGGAGAAGAGTATTGACTATACCATAGACTGCTAAAAAAATTAAGAAGTTCATGATGTTGTTTGTTGTTGTTATGTGCTGTCGAGTTGTAGACAACTCATAGCGACCCTATGAATGAAAGGCCTGAGCACTGTTCATAGAGTTTCTGGAGGCAAGCCATTTCAGAGGTGGATGCCACTCCTGCTTCCAGGCTTGTTTTAATTGGGAAGCTCCAATAAACACTGTCCACCATGGGTAACCATTATTCCATATGGCACATCAGTGTCACAGTGTTAAGCAACGCAGTAACCATGAGTTACCTCTGTATAGCAATGCACAGACCAGTGCTATACCACCTAGAAGATTATGTTTGACAGAAAAAAAATTTGAACCGGGCCTGAGGGCCACAGATTAAAGTCACCTACCTTGGGCTTGGTAGCATAACTTTCTGTCCACTAGGTCAATGTAGCTCTCTTTTTGTTGTTGTTGTTATTGTTATTAGATGCCATTGAGTCGTAGATGACTCATAGCCGCCCTATGAACAAAAGGCCTGAGCACTGTTCATAGAGTTCATACGAGAGAGGGTTAAACCAGGATCCTCCTTGGAGGCAAGGATTCTGAAGCTTCATCTGACATACTTTGGACATGTTGCAAGGAGGGATCAATCCTTGGAGAAGGACATCATGCTTGGGAGGGTGGAGGGACAGTATAGGAGAGGAAGACCCTCTATGGGGTGAATTGATTCAGTGACTGGGGTAATTCAGGTAGTTGTGTCAGAGACAGTGAGATTGGCAGAGGATAGAGTAGGGTTTAGGGCTGTTGTACAAAAAAGGTTGCTGTGAGTCACAGGTGACTCAATGGCACATAGCAATAACAACAACAACTTGATGAAATTGGGAAAAAAAACCCACAAATGCTAAGATAAGCTGTAATTTAAACTACATAAGCTCCAGAATTTAATTAGTGGCAAAGAATTGTGCTGCCAATCCAAAAGTATGTATTTCAAATTTACTAGCTGTTCCATGGGAGAAAGATGAGTAACAATCTTCTCCAAGGTGATTTACTGCCTCTGAATATCTTCAGGGTCAGTTATGGGTCAGTTCCAACCCAGCGGTACACAGCAATAACAGTACTACAAATTACTTTCTGGGTAATTCTGAGTCATGGTGACACTGTATGTAGACACATAAGATTTTCAAAGGTTTATTTTTGAGAAGTAGGCAAACAACCTTTTACTTGAGTATCTTTGAGTTCACTTGAGAAATTTTGTGGGACAACCCAGTACATTAACTGTTTGCACTGGCTGGGGACATGAACTACTAAAACCTACTACCTTTTAGACAATTTTTTTTTTCTCAGAGTGACTCAACAGAAGAGAGCAGATCTCCCCAATTTGTTGTTCACTTTTAGTCATTATAGAAGCAAATTATCACATTTTCTCTCTCAAGAGAGACTGTTTAAATTGAACGACTGACTTTGGTTAGCAAGCCCAAGTTAACCACCAGGCAAGACCTCTTCTTGATACTTCTGGAATCATTAATTTGAAGAAATTAAATTCAGTGTCCAAAGAAATAACACACAAAAGAGAAGTTTAAAAATAAGTAACATCCAAAGATTCTTTTTTTTTTTGCAGTTTGGTGCTTTTAATTTTTCCTTTTATTATTATTATTTTTCTAAAGGAAAATTTACAGAGATTCTGGATTTTCATTCATTCTGATATGACATTCACACTCATTTTCATACTATTAGGAGCAAAAGTATAATTTTTATTCTTATTTGTCTCCTATAGCTTTAATTCTTGACATTAAACTACGTTGAATCTAACATTCAACTTTATCTCTAAACAAAGAATTTAGTTGCTGAGTTTAGATTACTGGTATATAATCTTCAGTACAAGAGTCAAATAACAAAAGTATTGCTACAAATAAGTGTATAATCACATAACTGGTATGACACAGGAGCTCTGCACAGCAAACCCAAAGACTTTGAGTTCCTGGTGGTTTCAAGGGAGAAAGATAGGCAGTTTCCTTCTGCTAGGATTACAGCCTCAGAAACTCACTGGAGGGTCACTAGGTCAAAACCAACTCAACAAAGTGAGTTTGAGTTTTGAGTTTGAGGTGTTACCAGAGTTCATCAGAGGAATTAATCTTGGCGAATGTTGTTGTTGTTGTTAGGCACCACTGAATCAAAGACACCCCTTTGAACAACAGATCGGAACCCCGTACTATCCTGTACATCTTCACACTCTTGACACACTACAGCCCTTTGCAGCAGTAACTATGCCAATCCACCTGGTTGACAATCTTCCTCTCCTTTGCTGATGTCCACCCTTCCCAGCATCATATCCCTCTCCAACGAATAAGCCCTCCTTGCAATATGCCTGAAGTATGTGAGGCAAAGTCTCATTATCCTTGCCTCTAAAATGCACTCAGGCTGCACCCTCTCCAAAACATATTTATTTGTTATTTTGGCAGTCCATGGAAGTCAGTACTTTTCTCCAACACCACAATCCCTTGACTATTCCTTGAGGGACAGTCAGGCTTTAAAATTAATAAGGAATTCTGGTGGCCTAGTGGGCAAGGAGTTCTTGCACTGTCAACCTGGAGGCAAGTCATTAAAAAATCACCAGATGCTCCATTAGCAGAAAGATGAACAATCTCCTCCCTCGCAATCTATAGTTTCTCAAAACCTGTTACAAGGTCAGTTATCAGTCTATTCAGATTTGACAACACATAAAAATAACAAAGTTAATAGGAATAGAAGGAATTGGTATCAGACTGGGGAAACTGCAAAATGAGATGACTTTAATGCTAAGCAATCTAGGAATAATTTGGACAAAAATGAGAATGATTAGTAAAGTGCTGGATATATTTACCTGGTGTTGACAATTTCATCTTAACATTTCATACTTAAGTATAGTGTAAAACTGGAAATATTCTAACCATTTTCATATTTTCCTTACTTAGACTAAATTATTAGATGATCACAGGACATAGTAATGATTGTCAGATATTACAACTACTTTTCTCCTTTTAAAAAGCACTAGTGTTTTTAAAACTCTTCTCTATAATACAAG
Organism: Elephantulus edwardii; assembly: GCF_000299155.1. Taxonomy (NCBI): domain Eukaryota; kingdom Metazoa; phylum Chordata; class Mammalia; order Macroscelidea; family Macroscelididae; genus Elephantulus; species Elephantulus edwardii. The sequence goes on along the minus strand of NW_006399835.1, from coordinate 4,321,588 downwards.
GGATTACATATTTCATTATCATCTGTACTAATTAGACAGAAATTATATTTTCTTTTGTACCAGGTGACTAACACAGTCTTGCCATAGCGATTCGTCATGCATTTTTTTCTTCAATCATTGGTGTTCATTGTACTGAAGCCCTAACTCTCTAGGCCCCAAGTCCTTCTTTAAAGTGAAACACAAATGACATATTAATGACTTCTAAAAACACAAAGCAGGGGGTTAATGACCATAGCTAAAATTATGGACTTGATTTCCATCAGCTCAGCAGGGTTGGAAACATTGAAAGAAAGCTTCAGGAAGAGGCCTTGCTAACGCAGCTGCTCCCAAGCATGAGGGCAGTTTAGCATTAACTTTCAGTCAATGGTCCGTAGCTCTCAGGGGAAACTTGCCATTCTTCAGTTCACTGGGATATGCTGCTCCTTATGGACTTAGGATGGCTCTCTATTAATCGAATGCCAGCTGGGTGCCTGACAACCATTTATGAAAGGATAGGAAGATTACAGAGGTAAGTCAAATAAATATTTGTGTTTCTATCCTTGAGGTGATTACAAGCTGCTCCATAGATGAGCGGTGATTTGGAAAGAAAGAAAGAGTCTTTATATCTGATCTCTCCACTAGACCTACATAAACAGATTTTCCTTCTAATGGAATCCTGAACACACCAACTCCTTTCTTTCAAACAGACAATTGTTTTGTATTGATAAAGACTAACTTCTTCAGATGTTTTCATAAGACTTTGCATTTATTGCTTCAGGTTTCTAGAATGCTCTTCTTTCTTCTTCAGATATCTTAGCTCTTGTTTATTTTAGGAAAATGTTCTGTAATTTCCAGATCAATATAAAATTAAATGCTTTCACAAGATGAAATTGCAGCATTATAGAACTTATTAACATGTACTTGTGTGATTATTTATTTAGTTACTTTCCCTTTATAGATAATTAATCAAAACTCATTGCACTGAGTTGGTTGAAAATCATGGCAATCTCTCTTGGGCTTCTGAGGCTGTAAATTGTTAGGAGAGGAGTTTACTCATCTTACCCCTAAAGAACTGCTGGAAGACTTGAACTGCTGGAGATGCATAATTTGGGGTTAGCAGCACAACTGATTAGAGTTTATACCACCAGAATTCTCTTCTAGATAGTAATGTTTATGAAGTCAAAGAGAGATTTTTGGTAGGCAAATAATAGGAAATAGTCATTAAATGCTTGCCAAATGAAAGAATAAATATATAAACTAAATCACAACAAGGAAAGTGTTCTTTCTATGTATGTTGTTGTTGTTGAATGCCATTGAGTTGAGCACAACTCACAGTGACCCTATAAACAAAAGGCCTGAAGCCTTTCTATAACTATCATCTTATGAATCTTTCTAATAAATTGCATCAATAAATGCATTATATCCATGAATGTTCTATTGATCACAACATATTTACAGAGCTCACCTAAAAGTGAGGGTGAGAAATGTTGCTTGCCTAAGTGCCCAAACCTTAAAATAATAAGAGTGAAAATACATATTGATAAATATCTAGCCAGTGTCAGAAACTCTTAAAATAGTACCTAGCCAACATGGAAAATGCAAGAGAGGTTTATGTTAGTTCGTTTATTAACATCGTTGTTGTGATTATGTGCCATTGAGTCGCTTATAACTCATAGCGACCCTATGTGCAACAGTTCTGAACCCTGCTCTGTCTTGGCCCAACCTCATTTTCTCTGACACACCTTCCCTATTCTCTAGGAAAAACCTGCTTGTTTCTAGCAATCCGTGGTATATTCAATACTCTTTTCCTGTACCACAACTCAAAGGCATCAGTTCTTCTTAGTTATTGTCCTGCTCTCTGAAATTACTTTTAAATTACAAATAAATGAGAAGACTATGGCCTGGTGTACCTTCGTCTCTAGATTAACATGGTTATTCTTCAGTACTCTAAAGAGGTCCCTGACAACAGATTTTCCTAATGTGATTTATCTTTTGATTTCCTGGCTGTTGATACTATGAGTATTGATTGTGGAGTCAAGCAAGCTGAAGCTGTTAACTATCTCAGCCTGTTCACCATTTATCACGATACTGCCAATTGGCCCAGTGATGAGAATCTTTGTTTTCTTGATACTGAGCTTTAATTCCTATTTAAGTCTGCAGTCCTTCACCTCTCCAGCAAATAGCAAATAGTCACACATAAAACAATTAGTGTAGAAGACAATAGTATATACACCAGGCAAGAATTAGAAACATGATTAAATGTTAATTTAATAGTACAAGCCACTAAAGAATAGGACAATATACAATTAGCTGTTATTTTGTTTTATAACACAGAGCTGATGGGTTGAACAGACAGACTTTTGTAGGTATATATTGATTATAAGAAAATCTTCTAAAGAAGCAAGAACCTAAGTTGGGTCTTGGTAAAACACTGTCATTGATGTCAATGATGAAGGCAAGTTGGAAGTGGTAAGATGTGGAGATACTGTTAAAATGTTAACTTTATTTTGAGTATATCTGTGGTGCAAAGGCAAATTTCCAAAAGGGATCAACTGGAAGGTATCAACTCATAGCCATAAGTGGAACAAAAAAGGTGGATAAATTGTAATAACAAAAGTCCTTGGTATAAGATTCTACTGGGCTAAATATTATTAATATCAAGAATAACAGATATATTGTAATTAACAGAAATTAAGTTTAAACAAGCCGAATTGAGAAGGTGAACAAAAAAGGAAAATCTCCACTTCAAACAACATGTTTCTGGGAACTCTATGAACTTAGAGAAACGAAGATAGTTATAGAACAGGGTTCAGGTCTTTTGTTCATAGGGTCACTATGTGTCATGCTCAACTTGAGGGCAAATCAACAACAACAGCAGGTAAAAAGAGGGAACTGATTAGGCTAAATGCAAGAGGCTATAAAGGGTAACTAAATTTGTAAGCAAAAAGCTGACTTAAGAGTTCTATGTGATGTCCAAGAGTTACAGACTTGAATGATAGGTTTTGGTAAGATCACTGCAGAACTCTTTAGCTAAAAGATTGAATGTGGCAATTTATGGCCCTGGAGCAGTATTTTTGTTGATTTTTTTTGGTATACAACCTGGATAATTTGTGAATGACAGTGTTACTGCTCTTGAAGGACAGCCTGATATTGGAAATTAGACAGTGATGCTATCTACTTACCCGTCAGGGGAGTGTTATCTACTGTTAAAGCAAATTACTATAAGTTATTTAACATGGTTATTGAGAATCAGAAACAAGGAAGCAACTATGCAGGGTAATTTTTCTTTGGAGTGTTTCCTGACTTTTCAGCCAAGATATTAGCTAAAACTGAAGGCAGCTGAAACATTTATTTTTGTGGAGGATCTGCTTCCAAAAGTTCCTCACACTTGATTCCTTACATTTTGGATCTGTCAAAAGACTACTTGAATGTCCTTATGACACAGGAATCATCTTCTATTTCCCACGCAACCTTTCCTCTTTCACTCTAAGTAATCTGATATAAAAATAGAACTGAAGAAGGCACGTTGTCTTAGGATCTAGTCTCTGATGCCTCACACCCTGACTTCTGCCACATACTGTTTGTTAGGAGCAAGTCAACTAGAGTGACCTACATCAAGTGGAAGAGAGTGAATTCTCACCTTCTCTTTTTTTCTAATATCTTGTGTTTTCAGTGAAACTTAACTAAAAAAAAAAAAAAGGTTCCCATTTAACAATACATGCTCAACTGCTCCTTGATGCTGACCCATATCCCTGTACTCTCCCTAATTTCACCTTGCCTTCTTCACTCCCCAGTCCTTACTTGCCTTCTCATTTTTGCACTTGGGAAAATATTGCCTTTTTGGGTCAAATTGCAACTAAACAATAGGAAACTCTGCTAATGTAAACTGTAGACTGATGGAGTTAAACTGTTAACCCAAATATTGTATTCCTCTGTGGCTGGACTCCACCCACTGCTCCAAGGAAGGAAGATAAGAAGTTTCTTCCAGTTGTCATTTATAGCCTTGGAAAGTTGCTATGAATTGGAATCCACTTGATGTCAGGGAATCTGATTGTTTTTAAGTAAGAGGAACACAGTGGAGACATGCACTCCTTAGGAAAGATCAAAGACTACCATTTGATGAGAAATAAAGCTGAGGAAGTAGGACAGGATAATAAAAAAAAAATGAATGGATGTGAAGTGATAGGGGTGCTCTGATACTACTCACCGAGGTGATGTGGTTACAGTGAAAAAAAATGTAACTGTCAAAATTGAACCAACTGCAGCATGTTTTGTATGTTTTAATGAAATAGTTTAAATTAAAGCATAAAGTGATACTATCAAGCAAAGTAGCTTCCTTTCTTAAATTTAAGCATCCTTAGCAACCACATCACTATCACTATTATGTTCCTTTGGACCTACATACTTCAGTCTGTGTCATATCTTATGTGTCTTATAATTTCTATATTTCTATAAAATAAGAGTATATACACTTCAAATAAACACTAGGTTAAAATTTATATAGGCATATTTGAAATTGCTTAGCCCTGAAATCTGAAGGATTCATCTATATCTCTTGGTTTATTCTTTTAGAAATCTTATTTCTAGCTTTCTTCAACTGTACACTGATTTCTTGTGCTACTCAGTGTGTAATTATCTGTGTTTCCCTTCATCCCATTGTTGACTTCCAGTCTTCTTTTACTTACTTTCATTACTTCAGTTAATATCATAAGTATTTCTCTTTATTTACCTCCCCTCCATTTTTATATCAACTCTGAGTCAACAAGATGCCCACTATTTCTGGTGTGTAAACAAATCACCTTGGAGAAATGAATTTTTTAAAGACTTATTCTAAGACAGTAGAGATATTTTAACCCTCCAACCTCAATTTGGTCATCAGTCTTGGGGCAGGTTTTTAAGATGGTTATATTAGTTTTGCTGTTATTGTTGTTGTTGTTATGTGCCATAAAGTTGCTTGTGACTCATAATGACCCTATGTAAAACATCCCTGAAACCTGTTCTAACCTATGCCAACTTTACTGTCTCTGACACATATATCCCCATTAACCCAGTCACTGCATCAGTCCATCTCATCAATGGTCTCACTCTCTTTCTCTGTCCCTTCACCCTTCCAAGTATGATGGCCCTCTCCAAGGACCAGTTTCCTCACAACATGCCCAAAGTATGTTAGACAAAGTCTCAGAATCCTTGCCTCCAAGGTCAAGCCTGGCTTCACCCTCTCTAGGAAGAACTCGTTTGTTCTTCTGCCAGTCCACAGTATATTCAAGACTCTTCATCAGCATCACAACTCAAAGGCATCAATTCTTTCTATCATTCCTATTCATTGCCCTGCTCTCTGATGTATAGTAAGCAATTGCAAGCTATGGTCTCGAAGTGCACCTTAGTCTCCAGACTGCCAGCCTGACATGATTGCTCTTCAGTACTCTAGAGAGGTCCCTGACAGCCAACTTTCCCAATATAATTTGTCTCTTGATTTCCTGGCTGCTGGTACCAAGAGTGATTACTGTGGAGCCAAGCAAACTAAAGCTGTTAACAATCTCAATCTCTTCACCATCTATCATGAAGCTGCCAATTGTCCCAGTGGTGAGAATCTTTGTTTGCTTTATGTTGAGCTTCAATCTATATTGAAGACGTCAGTCCTTGACCTTCTGCAGCAAGTTCTTTAGGTTCTCCTCAGTTTCAGCAAGCAGGACTGTGTCATCTGTGTAATGTAGGTTGTTGATGAGTCTTCCTCCAATCCTGATGCCACATTCCTCTTCATAGAGGCCAGCTTTATGGATGACCTCTTCTGCATATAGATTGAAAAAGTATGGAGAGAGAATACATCTCTGGCATACTCCCTTCACGACTTATGCCACATTCCTCTTCATAGAGGCCAGCTTTATGGAAGACCTCTTCTGCATATAGATTGAAAAAGTATGGAGAGAGAATACATCTCTGGCATACTCCCTTCACGACTTTAAACCATGCAGTGTCTCCTTGCTCTGTTCTGACAATTGCCTCCTGGTCCAAGTATCGGTTTCATATAAGCACAATCAGATCTGGGATTCCCATTCTCAGTCAGTCACAGTTTGTTACAATCCACATACTCAAACCCCTTTGCATAGGCAATGAAACACAGACTGACATTTCTCTAGTATTCTCTGCTTTCAACCAAGATCCATCTAACATTAGCTGTAATATCCGTAGTACCACGGCATCTTCTAAATCCAGCCTGCACATCTGGCAGCTCTCTGTTGGTGTACTGCTCCAATTATTTTCAGATAATTTTCAGGAGAATCTTGCTTTCATGTGATATTAATGATATTGTTTGATAATTTCTATATTCTGTCAGGTCACCTTTCTTTGGAATGGAAACAAATATAGATCTCTTCCAGGTTTTTAACACAATTATATTAGTTTTACTCTTATTGTTGTTATTGTTACTTAGCAAATTATCACAGATATAATAACTTAAAAAAATCCATATATTATATAATATTTAGAGGTCAAAATCTGATCAGTCTCACTGGGTTCTCTGAATTTCCTCATGCATAGCACTAACTCTTCACCTATTTATTTTTGCCACATGAATAAAGAAAAGAGATGCTATTAGTTAGAGAACTGAGGAACTAGTGGTAAGATGCTGCACTATCACCAAAAGCATGCGGCATGAGTTCACAAATCCTTCAGGAGAAAGATGGGCAGCCTTCTCCTGTGCAATGGAAGGCCCATGAGAACAACAAATATTAGTTGAGAAGTCCATGAAAACTGTAGCATGGAAGAAATATATATTCATTATTTTCTCTGAATTAATAATTCATTTATTCTCTTCCAACAAAAATCACATGCTTTAACCTTTAAAATACCTCTCAGTTAAGTCAAACCTTCAAACCAGTTTATTGTGATTCTGTAATGGCCAATAAAGTTGCATTAAATTCCTGGTTGGTGGGAGTGTAAAATGGTGCATCTACTACGGAAGGCTGTATGGTGCTTTCTCAAAAAGTTGCAATAGAAATACCATTTGGAGCAATTCCACTACTGGGAATTTACCCTAAAGGAACCATAACTGCCACCCAAGCAGATATATGCACATCCATGTTTATTGTAGCTTTGTTCGCAATAGCAAAGGGTTGGAAACAACCTAAGTGCCTATCAACAAACAAATGGATAGAGAAGTTCTGGTATATTCACACAATGGAATACTGTGCAGCACTGAAAAATAAGGAACTCATGAAATATTATACAAAATGGGTGACCTTGGAGGACATTATGTTGAGTGAAATATCTCAGTCACAAAAGGACAAATATTGCCTAGGGCTACTGTTGTAAAACAGGACTGACATTGGGTTGAGAGATTGAGGGAAGAGAGAGAAGGAGGGGAGGAATGATGTATACTGCATTGAAACAGATGAGGGAGAGAGCTGTTTAAAAGGGATATATGATTGGATATTATTGTAATGAATGACAAGAGTCCAGAATGAGGGCTTCACAGTGGAGTGGACATGGGGTGAAGGATTGCATAACAATGAAATAGTTTTA
>NW_006399835.1:4310254-4313431 GCF_000299155.1 Elephantulus edwardii | reverse complement strand
CTCCCATATGGCATAAATAGGCTTGCAAATCTAGCCAGAAATGCACCACCAGGAGAGAATAGAATAGATGAATGGAGCTTGCAAATCTAGCCAGAAATGCACCACCAGGAGAGAATAGAATAGACGAATGGAGCTTGCAAATCTAGCCAGAAATGCACCACCAGGAGAGAATAGAATAGACGAATGGAGCTTTCTAAAAGTGGAGTTCCTATGCTCTGGAAACTCTATGAACTTAGAGAAAAGATCAAAGATTTTCATGTTCAAGATTTTCGTTCATAAAGTCGCTATGAGTTGCCTGTGACTTGATGGCACTTAACAACAATTGATCTTATAGATAAAGATTGCTCATCTTTCTCCCATAGGGCAATTGTTGCATTTGAATTGTATACCTTTTGCTCTTCAATTCCTTACCTACAGTCTACCAGAGCAGCATGTAATCAAAACCTTTGTATTTTTTCATAAAATATTGTTTTATGAAAATATTGATCACTTTAACACATAGCATTTGTATATTTGTTGTTGTATTATAACATTTTTAAAAATCATGTTGTTGCCCTTACAAAAATATCTAGAGAGTAGAGGGAAGAAGTTGGCAAGCGAGCATAAAATGCTATTTGTGTAAGATTACAGTGCTATTTCCTTTTTGAAATGCTTCCCTCAGTGTATGTGTTATAATTTGTTCCTGGCTTTCCTCTTTCTACTTTGAAGGGGCATCAAGTAATGAATGATTACATATAAATAAGCAAACATAGTATTGCATATTATAAGTAAATATCTCCAAGTGAATACATTCATAATGTATTTCTGCTTTTTATTTGGTTAATAAAAAGCTTCTTTATAATACAAAAAATCAAGTTGTACAGCTTTGCCTTTTATAAGTTACAAAGCTTATTTCCTGTTTTGGCCAAATTTTGGGCTGGAACTTTTTCTAACATTTCTAGATTTTAAATTGTGTTGATGCTATATTGTTCATTATGTAAAGCATAGTATAATTAGATAAGAAGGGATAATTCCCACCCCCAGAACTGTATCTTTGTGTCTTTGCATCTTTATTATCGTTTATTTTTTAAAATCAAGATTAGATAGATAGATAGATAGATAGATAGATAGATATCTATCTAATCTTGATTATGATGTTTGTTGCTGTTATGTACCATCCAATTGACTATGCCTCATAGTGATCCTACGCACAATAGCTCTCAATCCTATTCTTTATATACTTCTTCCAATCCATTGGCCAGACAGCTGTCCTCCAAATTTTCTGGCATTGACTGGTAGTGCATGCAAGGCTGCATCTGTTATCTGAAGAAAGTCAACTGGTATCTCATCGATTCCCGGGGCCTTATTTTTTGCCAATGCCACCAGTGCATCTTTTACATATACATAATCTTTCCCTTGAGCTACAAATCCTTATAAGTGGTACTGGACACAATCACAACAAATATCCCATACTTTACTGCTAATTAAATATTCTTTAAATTGGATATTATCATCTGTTTTATTTCCTCTTTGTCCTATGATCTTTCTGTTGGTTAATGTCATTGTTAATGTATCTAGAGAGCTCGGGTAGCTTAGTGGCAAGAAGCTACACTGCAATCCCAAAGGCATACAGTTCCATTCCACCAGCTGTTCCAGGATAAAACGATGAGCAATGAGTCTAGAAAACTAAACAACAATGTACCTACTTACCAAATGACAAAGTTGGATGTTATTCATTGTCTTCCCTTCCCCCCTTATCTACAGCACACCAGTCACCAAGCCCAATCGATTCATATTCTTAAATAATATTCAGATTAATTTTCTCTTCATTTACATTATGCCTAGATTAATTTGGATGTATTCTTTTTTTAATAAAATTTTTATTTCATACTGGTTTTACTAAGTTCATACACATTGTTTTTCCCACTTGATCTTTCCCATTTCCTTAATCACCTCTACTCATCAGATTTGGACCCTATGATTACCCAACCTGCCCATTCTCCTGCCTCTTCTCCTACCCTAATCATCTTACATAGTGTGTGTCCTTATGTGACTGAGTTAGTTCACTTAGCTTAATGTTCTCCAGTCCCTCCAAAATTGGGTTGTGGTTTTCAAAATCATTGTATCCGCATGCTACATTATATTCCATCATATGAATGTACCATAATTTCTCAGCTAGATGGATTCTTTTTCCTTCTGATTCTGAGCAAAGCAAGTCATCATCATTGATTCCATCTTCAGTTCTCTTCAGTTCAATCTTGCTTAGCCTCTAAATAATTGTCTCTACAATGCCCGTCTACTCATCAGGATTGTATTCTTTCTCATATCTATTCAATCAGTATGCTGAGAAAATTCTTTGAGAAGCTGGACTCTTTGAAGAATGAACTATCAGGAGCCGAGGGAGACTCATCAATAGCTTGAATTATGTAGATGACATAACCTTGCTTTCTGAAAGTAAGGAGGACTTGAAGCACTTGTCATAGAAAATCAAGGAGTGCAGCCTTTAATATAGATTGCATCTCAATGTCAAGAAAATAGATTTCTACCACTGCACTGATAGACAACATCATGATGAATGAAGAACAGATTGAAACTGTCAACAACTTCAGCTTATTTGAATTCACAATTAGCATTCTTGATACCAGCAATCAGGAAATAAGGAGACTCATTGCACTTGGAGAAGTCTGCAGTTAAAGACCTCTTCAAATTATTGAGGAGTAGTGATGTCAGTTTGAGAAATAAGCTGTATATAATTCAGACCTTTCTGATTACTTGCTATGCATCTGAGAGCTAGACAATGAATAGGAATGGCAGAAGAAGAAATGATGCCTTTTAGTTGTGGTAATGGAGAAGAGCATCTCATAGACTACCAAAAGAACAAACAAATATGTCTTGGAGAGGGTGCAACTAGAGTGCTCTTTGGAGGCAAGGATGATTAGGGTTGTTTTAAAATGCATATAGTTTCCTCACTGGCTGTGTGTGTAAACCTTAAATTTGTACAAGACATGATCCATCTTAATCTGATCCCTGACCAAGTTAAGTCTCATTTTTCAAATTCTCAATTGATCAGTGTCATTTGTCATCATGTCTCCCTTTCAGAATATACTTGTCGGGCTTTTTGAGAAAGCACCAAAGTGCTTTCCAGAATGGTTGTACCATTTTACAATCCCACCAACAATGTATAAGAGTTCCTTTCTC
>NW_006399835.1:4308966-4310004 GCF_000299155.1 Elephantulus edwardii | reverse complement strand
TTTGGATTTCCATTCATTCATTGTTGAATTTTTCTCCCTGCCCACCCCTCCCACTCAATTTACTCTTCTCTTTGAAAAGTAAAGTTCCTTCGTTTGTATACAATCCCACCTCCCAGTACACTCTACTATGCAACCTTCATTCTGGACTCATGTCATAACCATTATACCCAATCTTACATCACTTTTAAACCATTTTCTGTCTCATCTGTTTCAATACAGTATACATAATTTATACAATTTTTTTTTCAGTCTTACCCCAACCCTGATGTCAGTCCTGTTCTATAACAGTGGCACTGTGCAGTATTTGTCCTTTTGTGAGTGAGATATTTCACTCAGCATAATGTACTCCAGGCTCACCCATTTTGAATAATATTGCATGAGTTCCTTGTTTTTCAATGCAACATAGTAATCTATTGTGTGACTATACCACAGCTTCTCTATCCGTTCATTTGTTAAAGGGAACTTAGGTTATTTTCAACTCTTTGCTATTGTGAACAAAGCCACAATAAATGTGTGTGAATATATATACCTGTATGGCAGTTATGGTTTCTTTAGGGTATATTCCCAGTAGAGGAATTTCTGGGTCAAATGGTATTTCTATTTACAACTTTTTGATAAAGTGCCATATAGCCTTCCATAATGGTTGCACCATTTTACACTTCCACCAACAGTGAATAAGGGTTCCAGTTTCTCCACGACATCACCAACATTTATTGTTTTCTGCTCTGTTAAATTTTGCTATTTTTACTGGGGTGAGATGATATCTCATAGCTGTTTGGATTTTCATCCCTAAGAGGTAGACATTTTGAGTATTTCTTCATGTATTTGTTGGCCATCTAAATGTCTTCTTTGATGAAGTGTCTGTTCATACCCTGTGCCCATTTTTCAATTGGGTCATTTACCTTTATCTTGTTATGGTTCTTGAGTATTTTATAAATTCTAGATATAAGTCCCTTATCTAACATGTCATTACCAAATATTTTTCCCCAATCTGTGGCTTTCCTTTTTATTATGGTGGAAAAGTTTTAAGATGTGCAT
>NW_006399835.1:4307676-4308736 GCF_000299155.1 Elephantulus edwardii | reverse complement strand
AGAGTTCTTCCAAGCTTTTCTTTAATGAAATGTATAGTCCTTGGTTTTAGTCCTAGGTCCATGATCCATTTTGAGTTGCTTTTTGTGTATGGAGTGAAGTGTGGATCTTGCTTGAGTTTTCTACAGGTAGTTTTCCAATTTTGCAAGCACCATTTGTTGAAAAGGTTGTTGAACTAACAAGAGAAAAGAAGGAAAAGACCAAAATAATCCAAATAAGAGATGTAAACTTTTTTTATAAGATTCTCATCTGAGATGGTATTACCAAATGTTTGTTCCAAGTCTGTAGGTTTTCTTTTCACTCTGTTGGAAAAACTTTTTGATGCACACATAGGTTTGATGTTTAGATGGTCCCATTTATCAATTTTATCCTCTTCAGATTGCACAATTCTGGTTGTATTTGACAGTGTCTTTATACCTTGGACTAGCGCTTCTAAGCTTGATCTCAGTTTGTCTCTTATACACGGATAAATTTTGTATAAACCCATTATTGTTGGATGAACATAAGGATCCAAGAAGGGTGGAAGAGGCTGGAGGCAGAGGGATGAGGATATGCAAGGTTGAGGAATTAATCATGGGTTTGTACAATTTGATGGGTTGGGGTGAGGGAAATTGAAAGAATTTGTTCTTGAAAATAATGTATTTGAATTTTATAAATAAACTAGTAGGGGGAGAAAAGAATATTCTTGTCATTGTAGCGTCTTGAAAAAAATACATATTCTATAATGATTCTGTGGTTTTTCACATATTTTCCCTCTTGAGGTTAAATCTTGCATCTCTTCAAGTTTCCACAGCATCTGACACAATTGATTTCTTCAAACAGTTTCTTTACTTGCTTTCTGATCCATATTTTATTTTCTATTTTACATTTATTATAGCATATGACCCATTTAAAGTTTTCTCTGTGTGTATTTTTTTAAACTCTCTACCAGAAATTTTTTTGTTTTCACAGTCACACTTCTCTACCAGAATAATTTTTTTGTTTTTTTCACAGCTGCATTCTTGTTACCAGCAGCCAGGAAATCAAAAGAAGAATTGCGTTGAGAAGATCTGCTGTCAGAGA
>NW_006399835.1:4300396-4306476 GCF_000299155.1 Elephantulus edwardii | reverse complement strand
ATTGTAAACAAAGCCGCGATAAACATGGGTATACATATATCTACTTGGATGTCATATTCTAAGCAACATTTTGCCTGGTAACAGTGACCAAAGGAATGTTTCTTGCTTCATGGATCAAAATTTGTGGCTACTGTTGTTGTTTGGTGCCATCGAATCAAACACTGTAGAAAATGTCTGGTTGTTGTTGTAAGACTCTCCCAGTACAATACGTCTCCTGATTTCCTGACTGCTGATAATACAGGTGCTGATTGTGGATCTAATTCAGATGAAGTTGTTGAGCATTTCAATCTTTTCTACTTCTATCATGATGTTGTCTATTGATACGGCAGTGACGGTTTTTGTATTCTTGATATTGAGATACAATCCATATTGAAGGTTGTATTCTTTGATCTTCTACAGTGAGCACTTTAAGTCCTTCTCACTTTCAGTAAGCAAGTTGTGTCACCTGAATGATGCAGGACATTGATGGTGCGGCTTTGTGTTCCTGTAGCCCTGAAATGAATTGTTCCAATAAAAGTTCTGATTCAAAATCCTACTGTCCACATTGTGCCATGCTGGTTGGTTGGTCTCTGTGCAGTGTGAAGGACTCTCTAGTGTTCCTGGGGCACTGCTGGGAGTGGAGTGCAGGGCTGGGTCACCACCCGGGGCATGGGTTGGCAGTGTATTCACAGATGTTAAGCTGCCAAGTCACCCATCCTCAGCACATCAGATTACCCATGTCTCTCATTTGCCTGTTTATTTGCATTTTATTCACTATGCAAAGGTATTTGAATGTGTGAATCATAACAAATTAGGATAACAGTGAGAAGAATGGGAATTTTAGAGCACTTAATTATGCTTGTGTAAAATCTATGCATAGACCAAGAGGCTGTTGTCTGAATAGAACAAGAAAAGACTACAATGGTTTAAAAATTAGGGTAGCATTGGGACTATATCCTTTCTTCATATCTGTTCAATTTGTATGCTGAGCAAACCATTGAGAACCTGGACTAAAAGAACAATGTGACATCAAGATTGAAAGAAGGCTCAGCAACCTGTAGTACAGATGGCGTATCTTGAATAAACAAAGTGAAGGCCACTTAAAACTTGTTTAATAAAATTACAGACAATACTCCTCAATATGAGTTAAATCTCAACATCAAGGAAACAAAAATATTCACCATTGAACGAATAGGTAACATCTTGTTAGATGGAGAAAAGATGGATGTTGTCAGCAATTTCATTCTATTTGGATCCATAATCAAAATCCATTGTAACAGAAGTCTAGAAATAAAAAAAAATATATTGCATTGGGGAAATTTGCTGTGCAATTATTCTTACTCAAGTTTTTATATTCATATAAGATGATTTAAAATACCCTGATTTTAGTCAGTTGCACCTTATATTCAGATTTTTTTTTAGTAGATATTCTCAATGTATTGTATCAGTTGATTTCTTGATTGCTATTTCTATGGGTTTTGATTATAGGTTCAAATTATAATCTTTTCTCCATTAATAGTGATGTTGTTTATTTGTAAGAGGTTTTAAATTTTTCTACATTGGGATGTAATTAATATTGAATGCTATTGTCTTTGATCTTATACAGAAAATGCTTCAAATACTCTTGAAGCAAGAAAATTGAGTCTATTTGTGCCTCAGTTCTCATTTTCTCAAAATAAATTCCAAGCAGTGGAATAGCTGGGTCATATGGAATTTCTGTGCTCAGCTTTTTGAGGAAATGCCAAACTGCCTTCCACAGTGGTTGTACCATTTTGTGATACCACCAACAATGTATAAGAGTTTCTATTTCACCACATCCTCTCCAACACTTACTACATGATACACTGCTAAACTTTGCCACTGCTACTGGGATAAGATGGTATCTCATTGTGGTTTTTATTTGCATCGCTCTTAATGTAGTGATTTGGAGCATTTTTGGTACATCAGTGTTCATAGCAGCATTATTCACCATGGTAAGAACATGGAAACAGCCCAAATTCCCAACCACAATGGGATGGCTTGATAAATTGTGGTGCAGTCACACAATGGAATACTATGTAGCATGCAAGAGCAATGATTTTGAAAATTACTACCTAACAAGGGAGGAATTAGAAAGCATTATGCTAAGGGAACTAACTCAGTCTCATAAAGACAAATAATATATAGGACCATTATTTTAGAGCATATATGAGGATCCAAGGACCCAAGGTATGGGGGTGGGGGTCAGACAGACTTAAACATAGGGTGGCACAATTTGATGGGTGGAAAGAGGGACTCATAAAGGAAAGGGTAAAGGTCAGGTGTGAAAAATAATGCATATGAACTTTATTAACTTTTTCTGTAAACCAATATAAAATTGTTACCTAACTTGAGAGGGACTGAAAAAGCATTGTGCTGAGTGAACTAACTCAGTATCACAAGGACAAAAGCCATTATTGTAGAATGAATATGAGAATCCAAGGGGGGTGGAGGGTGGAAACAGATGGGTGAGCATGTGCGGGGAGTGGAGTCATTAATCATGGAATCATGCAATTTGATGGGGGGGGGCAAGGGAATTGGGAAGGATCTGGTGTGAAAAACAACATATTTGAATTTTGTAAATAAACTAGAATAAAAATATTTTAAAAAAGAAAGATTGAATCGTCTCCATATAGCTGACGATTGAATGAGTCTCCCTTAAACACTGCTGCTGCAATCTTCATATAATTGTGCTTCGCACATTGTTTGCTTCTTCTTATTGTTGTTAGGAACTGTTGAGTAAAAAAGATCTAAACCCTGGTCTATCCTTTGCCATCTTTATCATCTCTGACACATTTTAATCTATTGCTTCCACAACAGTGTCAATCCATCTCATTAAGAGTCTTTCTTTCACTGATCTTTCACCTTTTCAAGCATGATGTCCATCTCCAAGGAATAGCCTCTCCTAGGAAATAGAATGTGACATGAAGCTGTTAATTTTTCCTCCAAGGAACAATTTGAATGCACTTTCTCCAAGACATATCTGTTATTTTGGCAGTGCATGGATTATTCAGTACTCTTCTTTGATACTACAGATCAAAGACATTAATCCTTCTTTTATCTGTTTTCATTGTTTAGCTCTCAGATGTGTAGCAAGTGATGGGAAATACATGGCCTCACTGGTCTTTTTTTGTTTGCTTTACATACAGCAAATATCTGGAAAGGATACTACATTGATTCACATCTTTCCTGATTTTGAACCACATAATGTCACCAATGGGCAAATTGGCAGCATCATGAGGTGAAGAGATTGAGATTGTTAACAGCTTTAGTTTCCTTGGCTCCACAATCAACACTCTTGGTACCAGCAACAAGGACATCAAAAGATGAATTGCACTGAGAAAGTCTGCTCTCAGGGACATCTCCAGAGTACTGAAGAGCAGCGATGTCAGTCTGGAGATTAAGGTGTGCCTGTTCCAGGCCATAGTCTTCGTAATTATGTGCTATACATCAGAAAGCTGGACAATAACTAGGGAAGATAGAAGAATTTATGCCTTTGAGTTGTGTTGGGGAAGAGTATTGAATATACCATGGACTGCTAAGAAAGCAAACAGGTTCATCCTAGAAAGAGTGAAACCAGGATGTTCCTTGGAGGCAAGGACTCTGAAGCTCCATATGACATACTTTGGACATGTTGCAAGAAGGGACAAGTCGTTGGAGCGAGATATTATGCTTGAGAGGCTGGAGGGACAGCACAAGAGAGGACGACTCTCAAGATGGGTTGACACAATGACTAGGTTAATGGGGGTAGTTGTGTCAGAGACAATAAGGTTGGCTCAGGATAGAGCAGGGTTCAGAGCTGTTATGTATAGGATCAATGTGAGTTGTAGATGACTCAATTGCACATAACAATAACAACAACAGGTCTCCTTGTTCTGTCTGATCTAAGTACAATTCTTGCCAGAGAATACAAGTATGTGTTCTGGAATATCTATTCCTTGCAATGGTATACAGCCCTGCCAACACACTGATTTTATGTTTTTGGTGTTCAGAACCATATAAGAATAAATTTCTGTTGCTTTAAGCTACCAAGTTTGTTAAAATATGTTGCAGCAACATTAGGAAATTAATACACTAAGGTTTACTAAAGATTACTCATATAAGGAGAACTCACCTTCAGTGACCTCATAGAGCCTGATCTGAGTTTCAAGGTCCCCAAATTTTATGTATTTTTTAAAAACAAAATTACTATCCAAGTTCATTTAATTTCCCATTCACAGCCAGTTTTAACAATAAATGGGCTTTCCCTGTTTTAGTTAGTTCCTACATTGCGGTATGACTATCTTTTCCTCTATATTGACTCCAGGGTATTATTTATAAGAATATCTCTAACGAAGGTCACAGAATAGAAGCTGTATCTTATGCAAAAAACTTGGTAACATTATTTTAAACCGTATCATTACCATTGTTCCAATGTTCACTCTGCCACTATGGTCATTTAGAATTCTCTCTGAAAATAGTAGCTTAATATATTGAATCAATTTGGTACTTTAAAATTTGTTTTCCTATTGAAGACATAATTCATAATAGTTAGTAAGCAGAGTAACCATGACTTCACTTTTTATTTTAGCCTCTACATGAGAAACTTTCATGTTTCATTCATTGCCAATGAATAGCATAGAGTATCCAAAGCACAGTGCAGAATGAGGTTTGAAAAGTAAATTGAAAATCCAAGTCAACTGATACTTCAATGGTTTTCATTAGATTCATCGGGTTATAGGGAATAGACATGACATTACTGAAGGCAATGAGTTTATTATTGCATATATAATATAGGGGAAAGCTGAACACACAGAACATAGCTTTTTAATGGAGACTGGAAACATACGGTTGTTTAGAATTTGAGACAGCTCCAGAGACCAGAGCTATGGGAATTAATGGATATTTATTCTATTTGCCTGCCATTAGACCAAGCCAGCTCTACTGTGACTCAGCTTCTGTCTGACTCTTAAATTCTTTTCCAACTAATTATTACCCTGCACATCCAGGGTCACAGATTGGCACGTTAGAATAAAATAAGCTTTGCAGACAATGTTGTGCTAAAACAGTATATTTGTTTTATTGTGTTTTTTTAAGGTTTGAATATTCTCAAGGCAGTCTATACAGTTTCCACTTTGCCATGGGCCCCACAGTTCTTTTGCTGTAAGTCTCGACAATATGTGTGTTCTGTTACTTGTTTGGGCCTGGAAGGTATTTTATTCAGTCTCCTCCTCAGATCCTTTCAGGTTTGTTGTTTTTTTTTTCCCTCAAAAATGAATTCTTACAAGGATTTAGTTGTCTTTCTATGATATGCCTTTTCATCTTCTGCCAGGCTTTGCTAACTACTCCATTTTTTCAGCATTTTCAATTTTATTTTACTTGAATACTCCAAACTAGTGAGGTGGAAGCTTACGTGATAGAAAGGTAAGGAGCCTCCTTTATAACAGTACATTGAAAGAAAGGCAGGTACATTGTACTTTTTGGCGTTAAAAGCAACATCTGCTGAATTCACACACTTACCAGTGGTGTGCACAGGCCCTACCTGCTTGCTGTCTATACTGCTGTTCTTCTCTCTATAATATCAGGATGATACTACTTACTTCATTAGCTATGTTCTAGATTTAATTAAAACAAAACAAAACAAAACCACACAGTAGACTGCTACACTTTGGGTTCAAAATTACTTCTGACAAATAGTAAGTATATAATTTAATTTCACTTTCTCAGCTTCTAATTTGTTTTCTCAAGCTCAAAGAACTGAAAAACAAATTCAAGACTTAAGTTGCAATATTTAGAGACGCTATGGGAAATACCTTGAATGACTGAGGAAGCATAAGAAGATGGATGGAATACACAGAATCACTGTACGTAAAAGAATTTGCTGACACTGAAATATGTCATGAAGCACAAAATGTCAAAAGTTAATGGTAATGAAGGATGAGGTTCAAGGTGCACTGAGAGCACTGACAAACAATGAAGCCCTGGGGATTTATATGATACCACTTTATGAGTTTTAACTAACAGATGTGGCCTTGGCAACATGTTCAGCAGACTATTTTAGAAAACTTGGCCCTGTGTCTGCAGCAATAGACTAGAGTATAACA
>NW_006399835.1:4296157-4297756 GCF_000299155.1 Elephantulus edwardii | reverse complement strand
AGCTTAAGATATGCTGAGCGAGTTCAGCCCTTTTGATTTTTATTACATCCCAAGAAAATCAAAATTGAAATATGAATGGATTTTTGTATATTTTATGTTCATAGTAATGTTATTCAAAATAGCAGAAAAATGGAAACAGCCCAAATGCCTATCAACAAACGAATGAAGTGATGAACACATTCGCACAAAGGAAAACTATGAAGCACTAAGGAAAAGTGATTTAGTAAAATGTTATACAGCTTCAGAGAGCATTATGCTGGGTGAAATACATCAGTCATATAATGACAAATATTACATAAAGCCACTTTTATGAATATAGAAGGATAACTGAACAAGATATATATAAATGTTCTTAAAAATTAAGAGAGAAGATAGGCAGAAAAAGGGAACAGGGAAAAAATCACTGGGCTAGCAGAGATTAGTGGGTAAAGGGGGCCTGAAGTAATGGAAAGTTCAATAGAGACTTGAAAAGACATGGTGATAATAGGCATAGTTGTTGGTGTTGTGCGCCATCAAGGTGGAATCGACCCATAGGTTACACTCCAGCAGATTTTCAGAGGCAGTTAATTGCACAGGTGGAGATTGCCCATCTCTCTCCTGCTGAGCAGCTGGTGGATTACAGCTACATGCCTTAGGGATTGCTGCACAGTATGTATAAAATACAAAGTACATGTACAAACATGATGTTTGCTCTGCTGAGATCAC
Source organism: Elephantulus edwardii (assembly GCF_000299155.1). NCBI lineage: Eukaryota > Metazoa > Chordata > Mammalia > Macroscelidea > Macroscelididae > Elephantulus > Elephantulus edwardii. The sequence continues at coordinate 4,297,051 of NW_006399835.1, read as the reverse complement.
TTGGAGTTGCCATGATACTGAAAGCTGTGCCACTGTTGTGCCAAATCCTATAAGGGTAATAAGATAATATCCATACGCATACAAAGAAGACCCATTAACACCACTATTATTCAAATGTATGCTCAATATGTCTGGAGTCAAAGAGGAAGAAATTGAAATTTTTCACCAAATCTCGCAGTGAAAATTGACCGAAAATGCAATCAAGATCCAGTAATGATAATTGGTGATTGGAATGCAAAATTGGGAAAAGTAAAGAAGGAACAGTTGTTGGGTAATTTTGGCTTGGTGATAGAAATGAAACTGGAAATAGAATAATTGAGTTTTGTATTTGCAATGATTTATTCATTGCAATTACATTTTTAAAAAGACACAAATAATGATTTTACACATGGATTGCACCAGATGGGCTGCTAGGAATCAGATTGACTACATTTGTGCAAGAAATTGTTGGAGAAGCTCAATCTTGGCAATCAAAACAAGGCCAGGAGCAGAATATGGGTTATATATTACCAATTATTCATATGAAAGTTCAAACTGAGGCTGAAAAAAAAAATAAGTCCATAGGAGCCAAGACATAATCTTAAATCAATTCCATTTATCATCTTAGGGAGAGATTTAAGGCATTGAACACCAATGAATAAAGACAGATGAGTTGTGGGATGATATCCAGAAAGCAAAAGGTCTTTACAAAAACAGGTAAGAAATAAAGAATAGAAATGGATGTCAGATGAGACTCTAAAAATTGCACTAAAGCGTTAAGCTAAAACAAAAGAAAAACACCCTGAAAAAAGAAAGCTGAATGAAAGATTTTAAAGGGCAGCTCTGGAAGACTAGCAAAATTTTATGATGGAATGTGCAGAGAGCTGGAATTGGAGAATAAAAAGAGAAATTGCT
>NW_006399835.1:4294011-4295782 GCF_000299155.1 Elephantulus edwardii | reverse complement strand
CACTGTCATTAATATCACATGCAAGCAAAATACTGCTGAAGATTGTTTAAAAATGGCTGGAACAGTACACATGGAACTATCAGAAGTTCAAGTGAGATTTAGAAGAAGCCGTGGTACCAGGGGTATTATTGCTGATGTCAGATGAATCCTCTCTGAAAGCAAGAAACACCAGAATAATATCTATTTGTTCTTTATTGATTATGCAAAGGCATTTGGCTGTGTGGATCATAATAAGCTGTGGCTGACGTTAAGAAGAATGGGAATCCTAGAGCACTTAATTGTGCTCAAGTAGAACCTATACCTGGACCAAGTAGCTGTTGTGTGAACAGAACAGGGGAACTCAGCATATTTTAAAATTGAAAACAGAGTGTGTCAAGGTTGTATTCTCTATCCATACCTATCCAATCTGTATGCTAAGCAAATGATTTGAAAAGCTGGACTCTATGAAGAGGAGTGTGGCATCAAGATTGGAAGAAGACTCATTAGTAACCTGCATTATGTAGATGACACAATCTTGCTTCCTGAAAGTGAGAAGGCCTTGAAATACTTGCTGCAGAAGATCAAAGAATGTAGTCTTTGATATGGATTGCATCTCTATGTCAAGAAATCATATATTCATACCACTGAACTGATAGGCAACATCATGACAGATGGAGAAGAGACTGAACTATCAACAGCTTCATCTTACTTGGATCCACAATCAATATCTTGATACCATGGTTGGGAATTAGTGAGACACATTTCACTGGGAAAATTTGCAGTAAGGGATCTCTTCAAACTATTGAGTTCTCTTAATTTGAGAACTAAGGTGTTTCTGATTCAGGCTATAGTTTCCAATCACTTACTATGCATCTGAGAGCTGGACAGTGAATAAGGACAACAGAAAAAGAATTAACACCTTTGTGCTGTGGTGTTGGGAAAAAGCACTGAACATCCCATGAATGACCAAGAGAACAAACAGACATGTCTTGGAGAGGGTGCAGCTGAGTGCTCTTTAGAGGCAAGAATGACGAGGCTTTACCTTACACGCTTTGGGCATATTGCTAGGAGGGGCTATTCCCTGGACAGGGACATGATGTGAAGATGAATGGAAGGTCAGCAAAGAAGAGGAAGACTCTCAACCAGGTGGATTGATACATTGACTGCTGCAGTGGGCTTTTGTGTGTCAGCAAGTGTGAAGAGTACAGGATAGAACGGGGTCCAGATCTTTTGTTCACAGGGTCACTATGAGTCATACTCAGTTTGATGGCACGTAACAACAACAGCATATGAATTATTATAGGCAAGCCAATAAAAAGTGGATAATTTCAAATTATAGATAATATTTGCAAAGAGAGAATTCTAGGACATTCAAATGTGTTTATGTGAAATGTAATGAAATCTGGTAGCCTAGTTCATGAAGATTTGTGCTGCAAAGTAAAAGGTGGTTGTTATGTGCCATTGAATCACCTATGACTCACAGAGATGTTATATAAAATAGCTCTGAACTCTGCTCTCTACCCCGAGCCAGTCTGACTGACTCCAACACACCTACTCTCCTTACACCAGTAACTGTTTCAATCCATCACATCTAGGGTCTTCCTCTCCTATGCTGTCCCTCTACCCTTCCAATCATGATGTTCATTTCCAAGCACTGGTCCCTCTTGGCCACCTGCCCTAAGTATGTAAAATAGAGTTTCAAAATCTTTACTTCCAAGGAGAAGTTGATTTCACTCTCTCCAATACAGACCTATTTGTTGTTTTGGTAGTCTATGGTATCTTCAATATTCTT
>NW_006399835.1:4276815-4292176 GCF_000299155.1 Elephantulus edwardii | reverse complement strand
TTTTTTTTTTTAGTCTTCAGCAAGCATGTGCTATTAGTAATATTGTTTGATAATTTCCACATTTTGTTTTTTGAGTGGGAATAATATTTTTCAGTCAATTGAAAAAAGAAGTTGTTCTCCCGATTTCTTGGCATAATCTGATGAGCATATACAGGTAGATGGTTCAAAGCCACAAAAATCTAAGGGAGAAAGATGGACAGTATCTTCCTAATTTGCTTCACAGCATTTGAAAACCTACTGAATGGTCAATTATGAGTAGATCTGCTGCATAGACTAAGAGCAGATATTCAAACACAGCAAGAGATTATTGAAGAGTTGAAATCAGGAAAGATGTGTTTCACAGTTGTAACAGTAATATTTCATCATTTTTATTCTGTCTGTATGCTGAGAAAGTAATCTGAGAAACTTAACTATCTGTAAAAGAAGACAGCATCATGATTGGAGAGATGCATTGCCAACCTGAGATGTGTAGATCTCACAGCCTTGTTCCTAGAAAACAGAATAATTGAGGTACTCAATGATGAAATATCAGAAACTATAAATTTCAGCAGAGGTTATATCTCAGAACACAGAGAGTACACATTCTCACAACTGGACCAAGAATTAGCAACATGATAAATAGAGAAACATTTGAATTTGTTAATAGTTTCATTCGACTTACATCTAGAATCATCACCAATTGGAACAGCAGTAAAAAAACCCAAAACCCAATAGCATATTATCACATTTTAACAGTAGTCTAAAATGTTTTACAATTAACTATTTGAAGTACTGATCCAGGCCATGGTCTTTGCAATTCCTTGATATGCATTATAGAATTGGACAGTGACTAAGGATGACAGAAGAAGAATTGATGCCTTTGAGTTGTGGTGCTGCAAAGAGTCTTGAACATACCATGGACTGCCAAGAGAAGAAACAGGTTTGTCCTGGAGAGGGTGAAATCAAGTTTCTCCTTGGATGCTATGAATTTGTAGCTCTGTCTCAAATACTTTGGGATCATGGCCAGGAAGGACTTGTCCTTAGAAAAGGACATTATTCTGGGGCAAGGAGGGTAGGTGTGTCAGAATTATTGAGACTGGCTACAGACAGGGCAGGCTTCAGAGATGCTGTACATTGGGTTGCTATGAGTTGCAGGTGACTCGATGGAACTTAACAAGACCCACAGCAATTTAAAGTGTTAAAAAGATAAAGAATGCCACTTTAAAGACTAAAATGTCCTGTTCAAGTCATGTTATTGCCATTTGCCAAAGATACTTTCAAAAGCTTAACAATACATAAGGAAGACTGAAGAAGAATGGATACCTTTGAATTGTGGTGTCGACAAAGAATAGTTAATATGACATGGGCTGCCAAAAATCAAGACAAATCTGTATTGAAAGAAATGTAGCTAATAGTCCTTGAGAACATATAATCAGGAAGGACTAATATTTGGAGGAAATAATTTTATTTGTTAAAGTAAGCAGAGGGTCATTGATTAAAATGACCCTCAAAGAGGTGTGGTGTCGAGAAATGGATTTCTTAGCTATTGATGAAATTTTGTTTTGTGATGAAGTATGTGTTTTTTACATGAGGGAGATAGGATAAGAGTGGAATGCAATCTCTATTCTACTAAAAGCCTATAAAGCTCACAAGAGCTCAATGTTTATACTATCTGGGGGACACTTGCTGTCCTGGGACATTGCATCCAGCTGTGTCACAACTGACAGTCTGCAGGATCCTGACCCAATACTCCCAGTGTCTGGAACACTGATCTGTATCATAGATACATGAGACTTAGCCATTTCTCTGAAGAATGTGAGTTTCTGTGAGACCTCCCAAGAATCACAGAACACAAGAGATATAGAGGAGTGGGGGAGCTGAATGAAGGAGAGACAACTAATGTCAGAGATCCTGGAGTGGTGCAGCAGGTCAAACACTTGGGATCTTGTTGATCTCCACCATTTAGTAACTAGTCTACTATTAATCTTAACAGAACAAATTGTAAATGCATCCAACAGCTGTAACAACTGCCTCAAGCTTTTGTTCTATTATATATGGGGTCACTATGAGTTGGAATCTATTTGATGGCACTTAAAAACAACCACAACATTTGTCATCATTTAATAGCACGACATATATTTAATAGGATGGCATATATTTATGCCCTGAAATATAATAAATGTGAGCTGTTATTATCAGCTAATGTGAAAGCTAAATGTCACAAAATAGGTAATGAATTATATCCTCACGTCCTTGGAACTGTTCTTGAAACTATTTGAGCACTTAGAGCTTGCCTGTCTGCTTTCTTGGCCTCCTTGATTTTTTACCTGATTATTCCCATTTCATCATGCCTGATCACTGCCTCTATCTATTCTTGTTTTCATCCTAATTATGTTGTTGTTGTTATGTGCCATCAAGTCACTTGTGATTCATAGCGACCCTATGTACAAGAGCCCTCAACCCTGCTCTATTCTGTGCCAATCTTATTGTCTCCGATATGCCTACACTCACCACCCCAGTCACTGAATCAATTTATTTCATCAAGACTCTTTTTCTCTTATTGTGTCCCTCTACCCTAACAAACATGACATCCCTTTCCAAAGACTGGTGGTCCCTCTTTATAACATATCCAAAGTGTGTCAGATGAAGCTTCAGAATCCTCCAAAGGGCAGCCTGGTTTCACCCTTTCCAGGACGAACCTGTTTGTTCTGCTAGCAATCCACGGCATATTCAACACTCTTCTGCAGCACCACAGCTCAAAGGCATCAATTCTCTTTCTATCATCCCTCATCATTGTCCAGCCATCTGACGCATAGCAAACACTATGGCTTGGATCAGGTGTACCTTAGTCTTCAGATTAACATCGTTGCTCTTCAATACTCTGGAGAGATCCCTAACAGCTGACTTCCCCAATGCAATTCGTCTCTTGATTTTCTGGCTGCTAGTACCAAGAGTGTTAATTGTGGAGCCAAGTAAACTAAAACTGTTAACAATTTCAACCTCTTCACCATCCATAATGATGCTGCCAATTGGCCCAGTGGTGAGAACCTTTGTATGTTTAATGTTGAGCTTCAATCCATATTGAAAGCTGTAGTCCTTGACTTCCTGTAGCAAGTGCTTCAGGTCCTCCTCAGTTTCAGCAAGCATAATGTCATCTGCATCATGCAGGTTGTTGATGAATCTTCCTCCAGTCATGATGCCACATTCCTCCTCATATCCCAGCATCCCGGATGATCTATTCTGCAGATCGATTGGAAAGGTATGGAGATAAAATACATCCCTGACAGACATCCTTCCTGATTCTGAACCATGCCCTGTCTCCTTCCTCTGCTCTGATGACTGACTCTTGGTTCAAGTAGAGGTTTCACATACACACAATCAAATGTTCGAGGATTCCCATTCTTTTCAGAGTCAGCCACAGTTTGTTTTGATCCACACAGTCAAATGTCTTTTCATAGTCAATGAAACACAGATAGACATTCCTCTGGTACTCTCTGCTTTCAGCCAAGATCCATCTACTTTAGCTATAATATCCTTAGTACCACGGTCTCTTCTAAACCCAGCCTACACATCTGGCAGTTCTCTGTTGATGCATTGCTCTTGTAGTTTTTGGATAATTTTCAGTAGAATCTTGCTTGCATGTGATATTAATGATATTGTTTGATAATTTTCACACTCTGTTGGGCCATTTTCCTTTGGAATAGGACAAGTGTTGATCTCTTCCACATGGCTGTCTTCTAGATTTCTTGGCCCAACTTAGTGAGCACATCCAGGACAGCATCTTTTAAAATGTGTCAATTGTTATGTCGTCAATTCCTGGACCATTGTTATAAAAATCTCACATTTTACTCTTTTTAGAATATTGGGATAGAGTCATGCTTTAAAAACATGGCAAATCAGACTTTGAAAGAAACTTTCTCTAAGACATGTGTGGTATGTTTAATTGTCTTCAAAATGAAAACATTCTGCATATGGCTTTTGCTTTTATTTATGATTCACAATTATTGATATAAACTGTGTCATGTTTAGTAATGCGGGAGTACTTTATAATTCTGCATAGAATACTTAAGTGGTGTAGTTCTTATTGTTCCTGACAGGGATCTGATTTTGTTTCTTGCTAAATACAATTTGTGTTCAGGTCGTAACATGTCTACATATGCTGGTGTAACAGTTGTCATTGATGCTGAAGAGATTTTTTTTTGAGCTTCCAGACTATGACAAATAAGAAAAAAAAGGCTTTACAAAGCAGTTCTGAAAATCAGGTATTAAATCATATGGATCATAGTATTCAACCCAGGTGATTAGGAGGATGATCATCAAGACAGGTAGCATTTTTGTTATTTTTTTTTCATTGTATGTAGGATTGTCTTGAGTTTGAGATATGCAACATGGCTGTGAACAGCAACTACTTTACTATTTTAGAGCCTTAGAGCACCAAACCAGTTGCAAGTTGAAGGGTTCTATTGGCACTTTTTCCTTTAGTCTATTTCTTTCCTTTTGTGCTTCTAATTTCTTTTTTTTATGTCATATGACAATTTTTAACAATGAGGAGATCAGCTTTATGTCAAAATAGTCCAACGTAGACCTTAAATTAGTCAATATTTATCTTTTTTAGTGAAGTCATGAGTCTTAGGACACTTCTTCTGATTATCCAAGCTTAATATTTTACTTGTTATATTTTCTTATGTTCTATTTTTTTATTTTATTTCTGTTTGTATTGGTAGCATCAGGATGGATGGCGAAGAGATTGAGAGTGTTCACAGTTTCAATTTGCTCGGCTCCACGGTCAACACTCTTGGCACCAGCAGTCAGGAAATCAAAATGCGTATTGCAATGGGAAAGTCTGCTGTTAGGGACCTCTGTAAAGTACACAAGAGCAACAGTGTCTCTCTGGAGACTAAGGTACCCCTGATACAGGCCATGGTCTTTGCTACCACTTGTTTTGCATCAGAGAATTGGACAATGATTAGGGAGGACAGAAGGAGAATTGATGGCTTTGAGCTGTGGTGCTGGAGAAAAGTATTGAATGTACCATGGACTGCCAAGAAAACAAACAGATTCATCCTGGAGAGGATTAAACCAAGCTACTCCTTGGAGGCAAAGATTCTGAGGCTTTGTCTGACATACTTTGGGCATGTTGCAAGGAGGGACAGGTCCTTGGAGAGGGACATCATGCTTGGGAGGGTGGAGGGACGGCACAGGAGGGGAAGACACTCTATGAGATGGATTGATTCAGTGACTGGGGTAATCAGGATGGGTGTGTTAGAGGCAGTGAGATTGGCACAGGATAGAGCCGGGTTTAGGGCTGTCGTACATAGGGTTGCTATGAGTCGCAAACAACTCGACGGCACATAACAACATCAACAACAATTTGTATTTTACTATTAGTTTCAATGTGAAAATAGTAACAAAGATGATCTTATGCAAACAATTCAGAAAGTTAAGTTGGGTGTATTTTGGACTTTAAGGAGTACTAGAAATCTTCTTATCCCCACTATTTGTATCTACCTAGTGATTCTTCATTATATATCTACGGAGTAGGAATTTTAAGATTAGAATACAATTATAAGGCTTTCATGTTTGATATAGTTCCAGTAGCATGATGAAGAATTTGGGCAAGTGCTACCCAAAGGTAATAAAGGAGGTCAGAATTGCTTCCACTGTGGAAAGCTGGGCCACTTCAGTAGATAGTGTCACAGATGAGAGCCACAGATAGGCAAGGGAGTAGAGAGGAAGCTCCTACTCAATTATTTTAAGTGTGGCTCTGAAGGACACTTGGCCAAAGGTGGCCCACATCAGGTCCTCATGGCTGACAGGACTGACAGGCCCCAGATCCCAGCTGGAAACAAAGGAGGATGCTTCAATGATTTAGATCCTCCCAGAAGAGCTGTGGGTGAGGATTAACATTACTGGTAAGTATATTCGTTTTCTTCTGGATACAAGAGCCTACTAATTGGTCCTAAAAGCCTTCTGAGGTCCCAACTCTTCTATTTCTTAGTTGTTGGAATTGATGGAAAACCTCATAAGCAGTTCCTTACTTCACCTCTGCCTTGCATGCAGACTTCCGAGTTGTAAAACAACCCAGTTGTAGATGGAATTTGCTCCAGGACTTAAGAACAATAAATGACATAGTGGAGCCTCTACATCTTGTGGTTCCTAACCTTTATACTATAATAGACAATGTGCTAGACAATAAGCCTTTTATTGTAAGAACTACCTTCCCTCTGTAACTTGATTTGTGCCACTATTAGAGCCTCTACTTGGCATATTAATGCTTTTTAATTTTTGACTCATGTACTTTTCATTTGTTAGTTAAATTTCTGTCTTCTAGGCTGCAACACTTCCATGATACATCTTCAAGGATATGAACATGTACGGCTAAGCACATTTGATAACAGTGCATCTAAATTCCAAAATCAATCTCCATAATAGTCTATGTGTTTCCTACTGCCAAAGAGGCCCTTTAGAGTAGTGAAAGAAGATCTTCACTCTGAAACCCACAGCGTCCCTTCTCAGTAGGAAGTAGCTAAGAGAATACGCCATCCCCTTTTCCTTATGAATCAGAGTGAAGTCTCTCTCAGGAAGGAGTGATAGGGAATGGAAAAAGACACACTGACAAAGGAGATTAATCAGAACTGGCTTTGACAAGCACTGTGGCAATTGGACAATTAAAACAGACTTTCAAGGGAGGGGGAAAGAATAACGAACTGGGAAGGAGGGTAGAGAAAATAGTGCAACAATGAATGAATGAAAACACAAAATCTCTGTAAATGTTCATTAAAATTAATAAAATTTAATAATTACAAAAAAGGAACTGGGGCAAATCCTTTGATGTCTTTAACCCAAATATATTACATTTTACTTTTCTCATATTATCAGGTTTTGAACATTTTGGAAAAGAAAAAAATGGTTACCAGATAACTATAAAGTAGAATGTTGGTCATTTTCAAAAGAATTCTTTTGGATTTTTCTGATTTTCTGAGAATACGTACTTTTCATTGTCCTTGTGGAGAGTTGAACGAGATAAAAATGAAATAAAATCTTTGACATGTACTTATTTTCAGGAATCATATCTTGACTTTTAAAATATTATACTTTAATAATTTAATTTCACTAGAGTGATTTTCCTCTCTCTTTTTCTTTAATTTTCAGTTATCTATTTGCACTGGAAAATAACTTGTATCCCCACAGTGTATTTTTCTTGACCGTATTTCAAGTCTGTATGGTAATTACTACTTCTATATGCTACTTTTGGAAGGAGGAGTGGCATCCACTTCCATAATAGCTTGCCTCCGGAAACCCTATGAACCTGGAGAGAGGATGAAAGGCATCCAAGCGTCGAGGACTCTACTTCATAGGGTCGCTATGAGTCGCCTGCGACTCGACGACACTTAACAACAACAACAATATGCTACTTATTCTAATATTATTCTTAAAAATAATCTTAATGAGACTATGATTTATTCATCTTCATTCTTCAGTATCTAGTATGTGGTTTATAGCAAGTAATCTATAGAACAAGGTTCACCAATGGCAGCATATAGATATTCCTAGTAAATAACCCAGCGCTGAGAGTTATGAAGATCAAGTCCACAACGAACTCCTCTTTCCCTGCTCTCCTTTCTTCTATATGCTCCTTTGCCAAACTCCAGATCCTTTGACTGAACTTCATGACTAGCACAAGGTCTACTGTGACCCCAATGTATATTTTTTAGAACTCTTGCTAGCAAATTCAGATATTAAGTGCTAGAATCTCATTCAATGAGTCAGCAATTCAGTGAATCACTTCATCTCTGGCTTGCTCCCTAAGGTGACCTGACCCTCAGGAACAGAAGAAAAAGTGTACTACAATCTGGATGTCAGTGAGACAGAGACTGGAATGGATTAAAATAGATGTCTTCCTATCCTTCCAGTCAGGACCTTCAACCTGAGGCTTTATTTGCTTCATCTGCAGAACGTCTTTAAGCTGACAGGAACTGGAAATAATACTTATCCATCACAGAAATATCTCCTCCAGGCAGAAAGAATAGGGAGACTTACGTAGTAGGAAAGAGTATTCTGTCTTCTTAAATAAGTACATAGGATCAACCAGGGTCCCTTTCTTTCTCTTGAACACAGTGTCACTTTGAATCAGAAAAAACCTGATGGCACCAGACAGCAACAACAACTATTACAGTATCTTCTCCTTTGCATCAAGGTCTGAAACACCTTCTGGACTTACTACTTAATCTTTTTTACAGAAAATATTTCTGACCTCTGGTTTACATTATTACATTTAATTTACAACTTGTCTTTCAAAAGTATTTTAAACTTCTTGAGGCAATAAAAAAGATTATTCCTCATACTTAATACTTATTAAGTGAGTCATTATTTACTTTCACCAACCATGCTTCTTAGAAACAAAACATTTTATTTCTTTTCACTTAAGAACACAATGTCTGCAACTTTTATAGATACATGTATTTAAAATTAGAGGAAAATATGCCCTGTGGTTACTAAGGTGGCATGCTTAAAGACAACTTTGAAATATTTTTTATAAAAAAATGCTAGTAATGAGGGAAAGAAAAAACAAGAAAGACCACTTGTCATAAATAATTTTTTTTTAAAAATCTAAATTAACTTACTTATTCTGCTACATTATCTGTTTCATGATTTCTGAAAGGAAGTATTTTCCTTCTTACTATCTAAAATTTCAAGATAGTTGTCTCAGTGAAGCGCACTTAGACATACTATCTTTCTTCTCTTTGATACACTTGAGGCCTATGAGTCAGATGTGCCACATATTGATGTCATTCAGAGATATATTCTCATTGGTTTAGTGTCACATAAGAGTTTTGTCAGCCATTTCTCATATTGTTGTGTTTGTTTTTTTTTAATTCTTCTGACCACTAAACAGTTGCACCTTTAATTTAAACAAATGATTCAGCCTATGGTTTGAATTTTACTGACTAAGCCCTTCTGTATTCATCAACTACAAGATCACTTGTGCTCATGGTAAATGTGCTTATTATGTCAGATTTACAGAAATATGGTGAGAAAAGTTGCTTAAGCAAAATCTACAGCCTGGGAAACCCTATGGGGAAATTTTGTTCTGTCCAAAACCCATACTAGTATGCAGAATGAACTTGATGGCTATACATTTGGTTAGTTGGTCAGTAAAAACAATTTGTATGTGAAAGTATATTTGACCAAGAAAGAATGAAGGAATGATTTATAAAGAGATTTTGAAATGAAAGACATTTGTCAAATGAACTGTATAATTGGCAAAAATTTCAAGTTGTGCAGTCATTTAAAAAGGCCCATCCTGAAACAAAGGTTAATTGTGTGTTTTCAATTACATTCAAATACACATGGTGCAATCCAAAATAATTCTTACTAAATTATACCATTAGAATATTGATGGTAGATACTTACCTGGCAGGGGAGATACCATGATCACGAAGGTGGTTTTCCCAGGGCGAGGTTTATCCATTGCACTCCGGATGTGCTGACCCCTCTGATTTCCCCAAATGTGGGAAACTCGACTGCATAATTTGTGGTAGCAGGGGACTGCATTCGCGCTCTCCCCTGTTAAAAAAAGAAAAAAAAAATAAAAAAATAAAAAAAAAAGAATATTGATGGTAGAGTATTAAAATGCTCAACCTTCCACGTGGGAAAGCACAGTCAGATTCTCAGTCCATGCATCTCATGCACAGCCACCTATAAAGTTGAACATGTTTTCCTGAGGATCTTCAGGATTGTAGACTAGAAAGAAGCATCTGGGAAGCTACTTTCAAAAATCAGTTAATAGAAATTCTATGAATCATAACATTTTGCTCTGCAAACAATATGAGGGCTGCTTAAGACTGGAAAAGATTGCTTCCAACCGTGGATGTGGTCTCCTTGAATCAGCTAACATCAATAATAACACCAAAATTATGTTTTTATATCATTTTAAGGCTAAAACATGATTGCCATCTTAGCTGTGTAGAACATATTGTCTAGGAAACTGGGTCAGACTGGATTATATATAGATATAGGTGAGTTTTGTATGAGCAAAAAATTTATGTTTGGATAGTGTATTCATGAGTCTCCTTCCAACTCATTTGGAACAGACTTACTTGAAAAGTAAGAATTGTGGATGGTTTAGAGCTTTCCAAACATTAGTTTTATCTTTAGGCACGAAGGACTGGGCATTTTGGCAAGACTCCACGAAGAATTTGCTGTGTAATGACAAACGGTCATTACAAAGACAGGTGAGGAAGAAACGACCAAAATGAATGTCAAAAGAAACTCTTAATATTGCACTAGAGTGCCAAGAAGCCAAAGCAAATGGAAGAAACAAAAAAAGTTAAGGAAAGAAATAGAAGATTTCAAAGGGCAGCTCAGGAAGACAAAGCAACGTATTATAATAAAATGTACAAGGAGTTGAAGTCAGAAAATCAAAAGGGTTGAACTTACCAGGCACTTCTTTGGGACTAATGAACAAATTCAAGCCATGAGTTGCAATAATTAAGGATATTATGGACAAAATATTGAATGATCCAGGAAGCATTAAACTAAAATTGAAGGAGTATACAGAGCACTGTACCAAAAAGAATTCACTGACACAGAATAATTAAAAAAAAATAACATATGATCTAGAGGCAATGATGATGAAAGAGGAAGCACAGCCCTCTCTGAAGGATTTGGCAAAAAATAAGGTATCAGAAATTGATGGCATATTAACTGACATATTTCAACAAAAAGATCCTGCCCTGGACATGCTTATCAGATTGTGCTAAGAAATCTGGAGGGCAACTGACTGGAATAGATCATTTTCACTCCTATTTTTTTTAAAGTAATGAGAGATTGTGGAAATTATTGAACAATATTACTAATATCACACAAAAGCAAAATCTAGCTTAAGCTTATCTAAAAACAACTGCAACCATACAAAGACAAAGAATTATCAGAAACACAAGCTGGGTTTAAAAAAAATTTGTAGCACTAGAGACACAATGGCCAATGTCATACAGACCTTAGCAGAAAGTAAAGCGTACCAAGATAATGTCTATTTGTGTTTCATTGACTATGCAGAGACATTTGACTGTGTGAACCACAACAAATTGTGACTAATCTTGAGGAGAATGAGAGTCCCAGAACACATTATTGAACTCATGCAAAACCTATACCTGGACCAAGAAGCAGTCCTCAGAACAGAGCAAGGAAATTCAGCATGGTTCAAAATCAAGAAAGAAGTGTGTCAGGATGTGTCCCATCTCTATACCTTTTCAATCTATATGCAGAACAGATCAGTCAGGAATCAGGAGGAGGACTGTGACATCAGGATTGGAGGGAAACTCGTTAACAATCTACATTATGCATATCCTTGCTTGCTGAAACTGAAAAGGACCTGAAACATCTGCTGTAGAAGGTCAAAGACTGTAGTCTTTAATATGAATTGAAGCTCAACATCCAGAAGATAAAGATTCTCATGACTGGGCCAATTGACAGCATCATGATAGATGGAGAAGATATTGAGGTTGTTAACAGTTAATTATAGCTTTCTTGGCTCCGCAATGAACTCTCTTGGCACCAGCAGTTAGGAAATCAGAAGATTAACTACACTGGAAAAATCTGTCCTTAGGGACCTCTCCAGAGTATTGATAAGCAATAATGTCAATCTAGAGACTAAGGTGAACCTGATCCAGGCCATAGTCATAGTCTTCTTTTTTTTTTTTTAGGCCATAGTCATCTCAATTACTTGCTATGCATCAGAACTCTGGATAATGACAAAAGAAGAATTGATGACTTTGAATTGTGGTACTGGATAAGAGTCTTGAACAGACAATGGACACCACCAAGAAAACAAATAAGTCTGTTTTGGAGAGAGTGAAACCAAGTTTCTCCTTGGAGGCTAGGAGTTTGAAGCTCCATCTCACATAATTTGAGCCTGTGGCCAAGAGGGACTGGTCCTTGGAGAAGGACATCATATTTGGAATGGTTGAGGTACAGCACAGGAGAGGAAGACCCCAGATGAGACGTATTGATAAAGCCACTGGGGCAATGGAAGTAGGTATGTCAGGATCCGTGAGACTCGGTCAGGACAGGAAAGGCTTCAGAGCTGTTTTCCATAGGGTCACTTTCAGTTGCAGGCAATTTGATGACACATAACAACAAGAACAACAACTACTACTTTGTGTACCATAAACATTTTATTTTCATATGTTCTTGTGTTGTTATGTGCCCTCAAGTTGCCTGTGACCCATGGAGACCCTATGTAGAACAGCTCTGAACCCTGCCCTGTCCTGAGCCACTCTCACTAATTTTGAAACATAATAAAAAACTTGAGGAGTTTCTGTTTGCTTTGATGGAAACATACAGAATTAAATGTGCTCTCTTTCTATGAAGAGAGCAGGGGAACCTGAATAGCTTAAAATCAGTAGAGATGTGCATTACAGTTGTATCCTTTTTCCATATCTATTCATCTTATACTATAAGCAAATCAATCAAAAAGCCATATTCTGTGAAGAAAAATGTGGCATCAGGATCAGAGGAAGACTCATCAACAACGTGTGTTAGACAGATGACACGAACTTGCTTGCTGAAAGTGAGGATTTGAAATACTTCCTGTAGAAAATAAAAAAACTATAGCTTTCAATATGGATAATATCTAAACATCAAGAAGACAAAAATTCTCACAACTGGACCAATAAGCAAATGCCATGACAGATGGAGGAAAAAAATTGGAATTGCCGGTGATTTAATTTTACTTGCATCCAGCAGTTGGGAGATCAGGAGACATACTGCTCTGTGCAAGTCTACACTCAGGGACCTC
The DNA here is from genome assembly GCF_000299155.1 of Elephantulus edwardii. Lineage (NCBI taxonomy): Eukaryota > Metazoa > Chordata > Mammalia > Macroscelidea > Macroscelididae > Elephantulus > Elephantulus edwardii. Next base: position 4,279,398 of record NW_006399835.1, on the reverse strand, counting down.
TCAAAATATTGAGGAATACTGATAACAGTTTAAAGACTAAGTTGCATCAGATTTACTTGCTACGCATCTGAGAATTGGATAATGAATAAAGATGACAGAGAATAATTGATGCCTTTGACCTGTGGTGTTGAAGAAGAGAAATGAACAACTATAGACTGCAAAAATAAAAAACAGATGTGTTTTCAGAAAAGTGTAATCATAATGTTCCTTGCAGGCAAGGATGGAAAAACTTAATCTAGTATACATTTGGCATACTGCTAAGAGAGGTGATTCCTTGGAAAGGGATGTCATGCTTAGAAAGGTGGAAGGTCAATTAAAAAAAAATAAAAAAGATCCTCAAAGAGATGATTGACACAGTGACTCCAGTCCTAGGCCCAAGTGAATTAGAAATTATGATGATAGTACAAGATACAACAGAGATAAAATCTGTTCTTCATATGATCACTCTGAGTGATAATTAATGACATTTAGCAATATCTCTACCTATGAATGCATTTTTTTAACCTTGCCTGTCTGTATAACCTAATGGTTCTGTAGAAATTAGAACAAAATTAGATGAGAAGCAAGTGAACAAAAGTGTTATGAAAGGACGTGTGTAGACATTTAGCAGGGAGTTATACAAAGACTTTTCATAAAAGAACTATTAAACAGACAAAGCATTTCTTATAAACTCTACCTTTGCCAGAGAAAGAAAGAATTAATAAAACTTCAAGAATAAACTTTCCCTTTGCTATCTTTAAGATTTCATTTGGAAAGTAAAAACCTAGAGTTTCAGTTTTGTTTGTTCATTTTATAAGAGAATTAACTTTGGGTATGCAAAAACAGAATGAGCAAGATTGAAGTTATTGGTACCAGATTGACAACCTTTCTTAAATTGTAGTTTTAGGGAGTGGGTGATTTCATCAAAGAAGATCTCCTGGAGAGGGCATATGGAAGTTACAATATATTCTGTTACATTTATCTGAATGGACAGCAAGCTAATAGTGAGTCTGAAAGCAAACTGACATCACTTAAAGGGAAGAACCTGCAAGAAAGAATAGAAGGGAGATTGATATTTGTTGATGTTCTAGAAGATATAGGAGTTTCTACATTCTAACTAATGTGAACAATAGCACATCTCCTTAACAATTAGACTACCAGAGCTTTCTACACATTCAAAATACATCAATAATAAAAATAATGATAACTCTTGTCAATTATTTGCTTGGAATTATAAAATGTAGAGGGCCTCAGAGATTTTGAATGATTTTCTAACAGTCCTACATCTATTTAATCATGGAGCTGAAATTGAAACCTAGTTTGTCCCCAAGATCATAGTAGTATCTACTCATAAACCTGAACATTTTACTTTATTACTTGAGAGTCCTAGATGACAATTTTTGGTCATTTTTAGTGATATAAGAAGGGAAAAAAGTTGTTTGTGTGTTTGCAGTTTTCCTGTGTCTCTAACTAATTTTTTTTTTCTACACCAAAAAATCAAAGAATTTTTGGCTGTCCCTTGAAATTCAAGTTACTTTTATTTGAACAATGGTCTTCTAGTCTTTCTAGGATTAATACAAATTGCTCATCCTGAAAGATCAATAATTATTGGCTTTCTTTGGGCTCCTAGGGCCTACATTTTATTATGTGGTGATGTGAAATGTTAGCACAACACAATAAAAATGATGTGAAATAGACTCAGGGACTCAAGAAAGATGACCAGTAAATGAGCCAATTATGTGAAGATTTTTCTTTATTCAAGAAGCCAGGAAAGGAGATGTCACCTTATGTGTCAGAACAGAATGTTATACTTACTTGAAAGAAAGTGGCCTGAACAAAGCATTAAGGCATCGATGTCAGCTTAAAGCCTTGTACACCCATCTGGTGTTCCCTGTCCTTTACATTTTGTTCTTTATGTTTAACTACCGTAGGTATGTTGTTGTTGTTGTGTATCATCGAGTTGGAACTGACCTATAGCTGACCCTCAGATGGAATTTCAGAAGCAATTTAATCACACGGGAAGATATTATTCATCCTTTTTCCACAGAAGGGCTGGTAGGTATGAGCCTTCAGTGCTGCAGTGCAGCTTCTTGTCAGTAGGCCACCAGAGGCCATAACATTATACATTCACATAGACTCTCTTATTAACAGTTTTCAGTAGAATAGTAAACAAATCAGACACCTAGAAAGTGTCCTCCTTTTTTTTTGCCTTTTTGTTATTTTTTTTAATTGTCCCATTTTCACAGACAACTGGCATCTTTAATCACTTGTTTGACACAAAGGGTATTTTTCTCCAGAAGCAAATGTCCAAGTCATTTTACATCAATTCAACAAACAGAAAGAGAACTCTGGGGGTCTAGTACATAAGGAGTTGCACTGCCAGTCCAAAGGCAGGTGCTTAGAATACACACCAGCTGCTCTATACGAGAAAGATGGTCAATCTCCTTTGGTGTGATTTACATCAAGGATCAAGAATTTTGTTAAAACTACCTATGTTCATTTTTTTTTTTTTAGATTGTACACAGCTTTAGTTTGCTTGGCTCCATAGTCAACAGTCTTGGCACCAGCAGCCAGGAAATTAAAAGGCGCATTGCCATGGGAAAG
>NW_006399835.1:4274841-4276495 GCF_000299155.1 Elephantulus edwardii | reverse complement strand
GAGGGTGGAGGGACGGCGCAGGAGAGGAAGGCCCTCTATGAGGTGGATTGATTCAGTGACTGGGATAATTGGGATGGGAGTGTCAGAGACAGTGAGATTGGCACAGGACAGAGCGGAGTTTAGGGCTGTTTACATAGGGTCGCTATGAGTCGCAGGCGACTTGATGGCACATAACAACAAAAACAACATGTTCATTTTCAACAATTTTTTGTGAAATATATGTATTTCAAATGGTAAGTATGTAATAGTTTTTATCTGACTATTAATACCCCTAGCTTTCTTCATTCAAACTTTTATCAATAGACAAATAACAAGCCTATATTTCTTTTACTAGATTTCTGTCACTTTTCTGTGTGTTCATTCATCTTAAACATAATTGCCAAGCATCAACTATGTGCCAGTCACTATTTTAACCCTTGAAAATCCAACACCAAATAAGATGATGCATGTGAGGTTTATACCACAGATAAGGAGACAATTGCATAGTAGACAGTAATGTGGAGGCCCATCAAGAACAGATACCACAATTCCTGTTTTCCTAAAAGAGGTTTTGAATTTTGTTTAAATAAATGTTTGCGAAATTTTATCTGGAATAAATTGCTGTACATACGAAATTTTTAGAGTAGTTTTAAAATTACTTGTGATGGGCCAAAATTATCTTTTTATCAAAATTATCTTGTTTTGCTTAATTTTTTTGGTCTGTTCATTTGCTTTTGCATGTGTTGAGCTATGTCTGCTGTGTTTATCTAATCTGTGGTGGCGTGGGACACAATGAAAATATCCTGGTGATGTCAAATTGATATCAAAACTATTTATCTCACAGTGCATATGTAACCAAGAGTTTGTGTAATAGGACTAATCCACAGATCCAAATGTAAACTTGCAAACTGACTTAGATTACAGGAAGCTTTGTGACATAGTGGCTAAATACTGACTTTCCCCCCTTTTTAAAATTTTCATTTTATATTGGTTTGCTTACAAAGATTGTATACATTGTGTTTCACACTGCTCTTAATTCATATTTTGTTTCATACAATCATTCCCATTCATTATATTTTATAGAATTAATTATCATTGAATTATGTCCACCATTATCCTATCTTTCCAGATCCTCACTAGATCTTTCCAATTTCCCTTACTCTCCTCTTCCCTCCACCCACCAAACTGTGTGATTGACTCAGTGACTAAGGTAATGGGAGTCGTTGTGTTGGACTCAATGAAATTGGCTCAAGGTAGAGTTCAAAGCTGTTGTACAGAGGATCGCCATGAGTTTCAAGTGACATGTCACGTTACAACAATATAATTTCCTACCCGTCCATCCTCACCTCTTGTCATCTACCTCTTCCCACCTTGGATCCTCACACATTTTATTAGTTATCCTTCTATTTTTACAATGATGATCTTATGAAGTATTTGTGCTTATGAGACTGAGTTAGTTCAATTAACATAAAGCTCTCCAGTATCTCCAAGTTGTATAGTCATTTTAAAAATTGTTCTCCAGTAGGGTAAAAAGGGAAGCCACTGACTGGGAAAAAGTATTCGGTAATAACATATCAGATAAGGGACTTATAGCCAGAATTTATGAAATACTTGAGCACCACAACAAGATAAAGGTAAATAATCCAATAGAAAAATGGGCACAGGATATGAACAG
>NW_006399835.1:4258174-4273600 GCF_000299155.1 Elephantulus edwardii | reverse complement strand
TCGTTCCTCCTGAGTGGTGTGTAGTATGCCATTGTGTGAATGTACCACAATTTCTCAATACTTTTTGTTTTGGACATTTGGACTGTTTCCATGTTCTTGAGATTGTAAATAACAGCACTAAGAGAATTGTTGCACAAATATCAAATTTATTTGTGCATCAGTTCTAATTTCCTTAGGGTATATTCCTTGCAGTGGAATAGCTGGGTCATATGGAATTTCTATGTTGAGATTTTTAAAAAAACACCAAAAACCTGACTTTTAACTGAAGAGTTGGCAATTTTAATTCACCAGATGCTCCCAGGAGAAAGTTGAGGGAGTATCATTCACAAAGAAAACTTATCGGGATGATTTCCTGTCGTATTGGCTGCTCTCTGACAGAAATGACTTGATGACAACAGGCTTGAGAGTTTTGTTGCTTAAGTGTACAAAGCTCATGACTATAAATGCTAACACTTGACCTTATTTCTGTAGCAACCAGAAGGGAAAAAATATTTTTAGGACTATGTCTTATTCCATCTAAAATATTATTTTCTTATTGAATGCTTTCATTGCATGTAGTAATTTATCCAAGCCTTGCAGTAAGTTCTGATATAGATGGACTCTAACAACATCCACTTCATAGGTTCTGCCCATGGAGCATACAACAGCGAGTAGGTTGTCATTTCTCCATTTGGTAGGTTTGGTGATTTTGATATTTTTTAAATTATATTAATTTACTTATAAAGTTCATATGCATTGTGCTTTACAATATTCTTCATTCATATTGTGTTTCAAGAAATCATTCCCATGCATTATGTTTTCTAAAATGAATCACCATTGGACCTTGCCCATCCTTACCATTGCTTTTGGTAGAATTGTCATTTTCAAAATATTGAGACTTCCAATCTATGAATAGGAACATTTCCCCATTTATTTAGGTCTTTTATTGTATTTTGCAGAAACGTTCTGTAATTTTCTTTGTACAGGTCTTTTATATCTCTAGTTAAGTTCATTCCTAGGCATCTCAATTCATAGTTGGCTATTGCAAATGGTATTCCTTTCTTGTTTCTTGGGGTCTTTTTTTCTGAGTTCTCTTCGTTACTGTCGAGAAGTCCCATGAATTTTTGGATATTGATCTTGTATCCTACCACCCTACTAAATTTGTTAACTAGTGCTAACAGTTTTTTATGTTGAGTTCTTGGGATTTTCTGTATACACTATCATATTGTTTGCATATAGCAAAAGTTTAACCATCTCTTTGCTGATATTGATGCATTTTATTTCTTTCCCTTGTTATATTGCCCTAGAAAATACTTCCAATACAATATTGAATAGAAGTAGCAATAGTGGACATCCTTGGATGGTCCCTGTTAACACAAAAATGCTTTTAGTCTTTCTCCATTGAGAATGATATTGGCTCTTGGTTTTGCATACATGCTCTTTAGTATGTTGAGGAAATTCCCTTCTATTCTAATTTTGGTGAATGTTTTAATCAGGAAGTGTTATTGGGTTTTGTCAAATGCCTTTTCTGCATCAATTGCTAGAATTATATGGTTGTTATTTGCTTTGTTAATGTGGTGAATTATTTTGATTGTTTTTCTTATGTTGTTCCAACATTCCATAGGCTGTTATGGATCCCACGTGGTCATAATTAATTATTATATTGTTGTGCTTTTGGATTCTATTCAGTAGGACTTTGTTAATGATTTTTTTTGCATCTGTGATAATGAGAGATATTAGTCTGTAGTTTCTTTTTGGTAATATTTTTGCCTGATTTTTTATTAGGGTTATTATGCTTGTTTCATAGAATTTCTCTGGAGTATCCCTTCTGTTTCTACTTTTTTAAAAAAAATTAAATAATAAATTTGAGTAATAATTTAAATGATAAATCCTTTCTGAATGTTTGGTAGAATTCAGCTGTGAGGCTTTCTGGTCCAGGACTTTTTCTTGTGGGAGAGTTTTTATGACCTGCTCAATTTCTTCTTTTGTGAAGGGTTCAAGTTTTCTACATCTTTCCATGTCGTTCTGAGTAGGGCATGAGTTTCAAGAAGTTTGTCCATTTCCTCTCGGTTTTCAAATTTATCAGAGTAAAGTTTTTCACAAGAGACTGACAAATACAGTCAGAAATGAATATTCTGGAGAGGATAAAATTGTTGTGTAAGACTTTCTAAAGATTAAATTTTTGTTCTCATCAAAAACATTTTCCAGAAGGGTGAAAAGAAAACCTGTTAATCAGGAAAAAAAAGGAAATTGGCTGTGCTATTTAAGACAAGGGTCTCATAACAAAAGCTTACAGAATACTCCTGGTCCTCCAGAAGAAAAATACTGATAACCCAACAACAAAGTGGGCAAAATACATGGAAAGACTTTTTACAGAGGAAGACATTCAGATGGCCAACATGAAGAAATGTTCTAAATCACTGGCAATAAGAGATATGCAAAATAAAGCCGCAATGAGATACCATCTCACCCAGTAGCAGTGGCAAAGTTTAACAAAGCAGCAAGAAATAAATATTGGGGTGGATGTGGAGAGGTAGAAACTCTCATACACAGATGATGGGTTCAAAAAATGGTGCAAACACTCTAGAAGGCAGTTTGATATTTCCTCAAAAAGCTGAACATAGAAAAACTGGAACATATGACCCAGATATTCTACTACAAGGAATAGAGTCCAAGGACAGTATTGGAACACAAATGGAGACCTGTACACCAATGTTCATAGCAGCATTATACAATATTAAAAGAACATTGAAACAGTGCAAATGTCCAACCAGAACATAATGGATTGAAAAATTGTGGTACATCCACATATTGGAATACTATGCAGCATTCAGCAGCAACAATTTTGAAAAATACTCCATAACTTGTGAGAGATTTGAGAGCATTATATTGAGTGAACTAACATAGTGTCATAAGGACAAATATTGCATTAAACCATTATTTTAAAAATAGAAGAATAATTCATAAAACATTAATGGAAAACTGAGTTTGGGAAAAAGTGGGAGCAGAAGGGTGGGGATGGATAAAGGTGAAAACACAGGGTTTTACAATTTGGTGGAGGGAGGGAGTGGGTGAAGGAAATAGGAAAGATCCAGTAGGGGTCTGAAAACACAGGGTAGTAATGTACAAAGTATAATGGTTATTAGACCCTCAACCAGGTTGATTGATGTGATGACTGTTGAAATGGGCTTTTGTGTGTCAGGAAGTATGAGGAGGGCAAAGAATAGAGAAAGGTTCAGATCTTTTGTTCATAGGGTCGCTATGGGTCATACTTGACAACAACTAATAACAGCATAATGCTTGGGAAATAATAGATAAATAGATAAAATTATTGTTAAATTCTTTCAAGTTGTCTTTTATTCACACCAACTCCATGTGACTTAATAGAATGACTACATAAGATTTTAAGTTGTAATCTTTAAAGAGGGCCCTCTGGTAGCCTAATGGCAAGAAACTGGGCTGCAATCCCAGATGCATGCTGTGGAGGCCACCAGTTACTCTGTGAGAGAAGGATGGGCAATCTTCTCCCAAACAATCAACTGCCTCTGGAAATCTGCCAGAGAGTCATCTTTGGGTTGGCTTCAAATCTATGGTATACAACAACAAAAACACTCTTTAAAGAAGCAGATTGCTAGGACTGGGGCAGATGATTGAGCTTGAAATGACAGCCTTAAGTTCAGCATCTGAATAATTAACTGTTGTGCCACCAACTTTTTGCTAGATTGACAATTTTATAGATAAATAGATGATATATATTTTTAATGAATTTTAATGAAAGTATACAGAGATTTAGAGTTTCTAATCATTCATTGTTGCACTTTTCTCCCTGCCTACCTTCCCCCCAATTCACTTTTCTTTGAAAAGAAAGAAAAACTCTTTCATTGTTATGCAAACCCTCCCTCTCCCTGAACCAAGTCCACTCCACTATGCAGCCTTCATTCTGGACTTCTGTAATGACAAAAATACCCATTCATATATCCCTTTTAAACACTTCTCTCACTCATTTGTTTCAATGCAACATACATCATTCCTCCCTTCCTTTTCTGTCTTCCCTCAACCCTGATGTCAACCCAGTTTTACAACAGTGGCCCTATACAATATTTGTCCTTTTGTGACTGAGATATTTCACTCAGCATAATGTCCTCCAGGGTCATCCATTTTGCATAATGTTTCATGAGTCCCTTCTTTTTCAATGCTGCAGAGTATTCCTTTGTGTGAATACACCAGAGCTTCTCAACCCATTCATTTATTGATGGGCACTTGGGTTGTTTCCAACTCTTTGCTATTGCAAATAAAGCTGCAATAAACATGGGTGTGCTTATATCTGCTTGGGTGGCAGTTATGGTTACTTTAGGGTAAATTCCCAGTAGTGGAATTGCTAGGTCAAATGGTATCTTCATTGGTAACTTTTTGAGAAAGCGTCGTACAACCTTGTATAGTAATCACACCATTTTACACTCACATCAACAGTTAATAAGGGTTCCAGTTTCTCCACAACCTCACCAGCATTTGATGTTTGTTGTTCTGCTAAATTTTGCTATTCTTACTGGAGTGAGCATCTCTCTTAGAGCTAGGGATTTTGAACATTTCTATATATCTCTCATGAACATAAATGCAAAAATCCTGAATAAAATCCTGGTCAATAGAATCCAATGATACATCAAAATATAATTCACCATGACCAAGTGGGATTTTAACAGGTATACAGCGATGGTTCAACATAAGAAAAACACTGAATATAATTAATCACATTAACAAAGACAAGAACAAGAAACACATGATCTTATCTATTGACTCAGAAAAGGCCTTTGACAAAATTTGACACCCTTTCCTGGTGAAAACACTTAGCAAAACAGGATTAGAGGGGACATTCTTCAACATAGTAAAAAGAATATAAACAAACCAGAGAGCCAACATTGCTCTCAATAGAGAAAGATTTAAGGCATTCCCCTTGAGAACAGGAAATAGGCAAAGATGCCTACTATCACCTCTCCTATTCAATATTGTATTGGAAGTCTTAGCAATAGCAATAAGGCAAGAGAAGGAAATAAGTGGTATCCAAATTAGCAAAGAGGAGGTAAAATTATCACTCTATGTAGATGATATGACAGTTTACTTAGAAAACCCTAAAGACTCAGCTAGAAAACGACTAGAAAACTAGTTGATCAATTCAGCAAAGTGGCAGGATACAAGATCTACATACAAAAATCAATTGGATTTCTCTACAGTAACAAAGAGAATACAGAACTGAAGCTGAGAAAAACAATACCCTTCACAATAGCTAATTAAATTATAAGATTAAATACTTAGGAGTAAACCTAACTAGAAGTACAAAGGGTCTGTTAAAAGAAAATTACAAAACATTATTACAAGAAGCAAAAAGAGAACTGGAGAGGTGTAAGACTATCCCTTGTTCATGGATAAGAAGACTCAACATTGTGAAAATGACAATATTACCAAAGGCAATTTACATGTTCAATGCAATCCCAATGAAAATACCAATTCCATTCTTCAATTAGATGGACAAGGCAACCTCAAATATCATTTGGAATGGAAAGAGGCACAGGATAAACAAAGAACTACTTAAAAAGAGAAACAAGGTAGGCAGCATCTCACTCCCTGATTTGAAATCCTACCACATTGCCATGGTGGTCAAGAGAGCATGGTACTAGTACAATGACAGATACATATATCAATTGAATAGAATTGAGAATCCAGAAATCAGCCCATCTACCTATGGTCAACTGATTTTTGACAAGGAGATGAAATCAGTTGAGTGAGGAAACGACAGCCCTTTTTAACAAATGGTGTTGGCAAAATTGGAAAAGTATCTACAGAACACTCAAGCAAGATCCACACCTCAGTCCATACACAAAATTCAAAGTGGATTATGGACCTAGGACTAAAACCAAGGACTATAAACTTCATTACAGAAAAGCTAGGAACAACACTAGAAGTCCTAATCCACAACATAAACAGTCTTCCAAGCATCCTGGAAAATCTTAACCAGGAGAGGATAAAATAGATGAATGGGACCTTCTAAGAATCAAATCTCTATGCACATCCAAAATCTTCTCCAACAGGGTAAAAAGGGAAGCCGCAGATTGGGACAAAATATATGGTAATGACATGTCAGACAAAGAACTTATTTCTAGAATTTATAAAATACTCGAGCACCACAACAAGATAAAGGTAAATAACCCAATTTATACATGAGCACAGGATATGAACAGACACTTCACCAAAGAAGACATTCAGATGGCAAATGATATATTTTTTTAGAAGTCTGTTATTTTTTTAAAAGTAAACATATCATAGGTTTTAGGATGAACTCTACATTTAAACGGATACTAACAACTTTAAAATACTTCCAAATTCTTTGAACTTGTATTAGTCTTCTAATACTTTATGTTGTTACTATGTGCCATTGAGTCATCTGTGACTCATAGAAACTCTATGTATATTAGCTCTGAAAGCTCCCCTATCCTGCATCAATCTATTTGTCTCTGATAGAACTAATCCCATTGCTCCAGTCACTAAATCAATCCATCTTATTCTGGGTCTTCCTCATCTGTACTATCCCTCCATCCCTCCAAGCTTGATGTCCCATTCCAAGGACTTGTCCCTCTGGCCATGTGCCCAAAATATGTGAGGCAGAGAGACTAAAAACCCTTGCCTCCAAGGGGAAGCAGCAAACTGGTTTCATCCTCTCCAAGACAAAGTTGTTTATTCTCCTTGCTGTCCATAGTATGTTCAACACTCTTCTCCAGCACTACAACTAAAAAGAATCAATCCTTCTAACATCCTTAGTTATTGTCCAGCTGTCTGATGTATAGCAAGTAATGGCAAAGACTGTGGCCTTGGTCTGGTGCACCTTAGTCCCCTGACTGGCATTGTTGTTCTTCAGTCCTCTAGAGAGGTCATTGACAACAGACATCCCACTGCAATTCACCTTTTGATTTCTTGACTGCTGGTGACAAGAGTGTTGCTTGTAGAAGCAAGCAAGCTGAAGTTATCAACAATTTCAACCTCTTCTCATGAAGCTGCCAATAGGCCCAGTGGTAAGAATCTTTGTTTTCTTGATGTTGAACTTCAGTCTACATTTAAGATTACAGTCCTTGATCTTCCACATAAAAATATTATATGAGACTGGGTTACATAATTAATTTATCATAATTTAATGTTCTCATTTTCCCCCTGTATAATAACAATAAATCTCATCCACTTTCTGCTTCAGATAAATAATACAATTTTTATCTTGAATTCACCAGCTGCTCCACAGTAGAAAGATGAGCAATCTCCTCCTGTGCCATTAACTACCTCTGAAAACCCACCTGAGGGTCAGCTATGGCTCAGTTTCAACTTATTGGTACATGAAAAACAGTAATATACAAGATATTTTGAGAAAAGCCATTGATAAATAAAAAAATAGCAGTATTAAGGCTCATATATTTACTAATCATTTTTAAATGAAAAAAACCCATGTAATCATATATAAAAATTTTTCATGAGTGCTATAATTAGTTTTTTGCCAGAATATTAAATATATGTAAAGTAGACGTCTTACTAGATTTTTAGGTATCCTATTTTAAAGAAAAATGTCACAAGGAATGGACTATAAAATGTCAGCCATAATCTTTATCTTCATTTAAAAGCCAGCCACTGGGCAGTCTGGGGAATATACAGCTTTTGAAGTTACCAGGGTCCCTCTGGAAAGATTTCTTTCTAAAGAAGGGACAGAAATCTATTTCTTGAAAGCACCTTTGACCAGACATTATTTAACTTTCAGTGAACTACATATTAAAGTGCTTATAGAGTTTGTATTCTAATGGCTAAACAGCAGTCATTTTATTACTCTAATTCTATATATCTTCTATTTCAAAAAGTTTACTGATTTTCCACACCCCATCCCCTTCATTATATTTTCTTGATTGTTCCACTGATGTCAGTGGAGTAAAAGAATTAATTTTGTCCAAGAGATGCTCCAGAAGTGTATTTGGCTGTACCAGACATCTGGTGTGTTATGTATCAACTGATCAGTCACAGAGCCGCTGATGAGAGCAGAAAGGCCTCAAAAACAAGAGTATCTTCCTCAGGTGGTTATTTATGATGTACAACCCACTGAGGAAACACACCAGCTGCCTTGAAAAGGCTCAGTCTTAGATGCTCTTTTCATCTGAGATGTCACTTGGCATAGCAGCTTTCCCCGCAAACACTATTGCCTATTCCCTAGACTGAAAAAAAAGAAAGTCACAATAAAAGATAAAGCTCTAATGAAAAAGATTCAGGGCTAGGTCCCACAAGATCCATACATATATTGATTAATAGTCTTAGACCAAAACAAAAAAGCAAATGCCAAAACAAAAGACAAGGAAAGCAGGGGGATCCGATTATTTTTGTTAGAAGAAATCCACATGGACCACGTTAATGCTTGTGTTTTAACATTTTAAAATATTTTCCTTTTGAAAGAAATTTTTAAAAGCCACCAGAAAGGGTTATTGCTCTTGTGAGTTTATCTTGGAAATGTCCAATAGAAGTAAACCAAGGGTTCAGTCTTATTACTGCTGACTCCAGACTTCTTCAGATAGCAGCAGATAAAGTTCAAAACAGTAATTTCCCCCAGCAAACAGGAATTGGAATTCTAGAGAGTTAATAGTACTTTTTTCATCACAACACAACTTTGTGATCTAATTTCAGATAGCAGTAAATATGCCAACTTTAGCGACTAATTAGAGTTATTCATTGGAAATTATTTGTAGACAACCTCTAATCTCTTAGAAGCAAAGTGCACTGACATTGTTGGCAGCATAAATATTGGCAGTATGAGTGTTGGAAAGGTTTTGCAGGAAAGGATGCAAGAAATTTTTTTAAAAGGTGACTTTTAGTTTATGTCATTTGTGTGGAAAAATTTTCTCAAAACTATATCATGTTAAGGTTTGCTAAATTTGGTGACATTTTCCATTGAAATACTAGAAATCTTTTTTGAGGAAAGTTTTAGTAGGACTTGTATTTCCTCCATGTATCTGCAAATTAAAGAATAATTATGGAGTAGTTGATTCTTGTAAACTAGTATTGTTGTCTTTAGAAGTAAGCAAAACCTTGCTCTGTTGCCACATTATATGTCCGATGGGTTTAATTGTATTTTGTAAGGATATCTAACCCTAATACACTCCACAAGAACAGGATGTTTTAGTCCATGATTTTGTTACTCTATACCCTAGGCCAGTACAGAAGCAAGCACATAAAATGGCATTAATAGTGTACAGGCATATGTCTCTAACAATTCACCATATGCCCTATGAAACAAGATGTTATGTAAATTGGACATTGTACAGACATCTAGGCACCATACACTGACTAAGAGGCTTCTGTGTGAGTCACTGCTCCGGCAGTGCCTGCTGCAGATGCCCCAGGTCAACACACTGCCCAGTACTATCCAGCTGTTTCTACTTTGTCTACTAAGTCAGCGATAGGCAAGGTTGGCTCAACCTGACAGCCTTCTGGGTAAGGGACAGACTGGACCAAGTACACTGATCGTCCTCGAGCGAAAGGCCATGGTTTTTCATCTGCATCCTATGTGACCACAGTAAGTAAAATTTGTTAATGAGACTGGCTGAATTGTGGCAGTTCAGTGGGCCTGGGCTTGGGTGTTTGGGTTTGAGACTCTATTGTATAGGGTAAGTGGTTTCTAACTTCTAGGCAGCAGTCTGGCAGAAGTGGAATTCCAACTTCCAGACAAGTATGTGGTGTCCTGGCACTCAGATAACCTGGGAAGCTCAGACCACACATGTAAATGCAGTCAGACATTGTCTACATGGGCATTAAGCAATATATATTTACAGAGGAGCTCTTCCCACACAGTAGGTAAACATTTGGCTGCCATCTGAAAAGTTGATGGTTTCAATCCACCAACCATTTGATGGAAGAAAGATGTTGATGTCCTTTACAGCTTTGGTAACTTCAAAGGACACTTTGAGTCTATTATATATAGGGTCTTTATGACTTGGAATCAATTTAATGGCAACAGAGTATTTTTTTGTGTTTATATTTTCATTAAATGACTAATTGAATGGATGGGTAGATGATATTTATTTTGAAGTGATTCCTTGAGATCAGCAGCTAGCCTACATATTTAGTTTCAAAGAAATTCACTCCTACAAATGCCAGGAACATTGGGATCTCCACCACACCCTGTGTTCCACTTCTTCCTCCTCCTGATGCTACTTCCACTATTTTAATAAAAGTGTTTTGTGTGACCTTTGTATAAGTTAGAAAGTTTGCTTGTGCTAATGAATGACCTTATTGCTAATATTGACTCTGAGGCAAGAAGGCTTATTTTTCCTCACAATATCACTTGCCCTAGCACAGGGTATTTCTTTTTTAGTAAAAAGCAGTTTTTAATCACTCAGTTACATCCAAAATGCCTGGTATAAAAAGGGCAAGGAGCATATCAAAACAGCAGCAGAAACTTATACAGTCATCAACTTTGTCTTTAGAAAGATCTTTTTTCCTCATGCCTTTACTTTTTCTTTATTTTTGTAGTTTTTTTACTTTTGATGTTGTTGAGGCTATACACAGCAGAATATACATCAATCCAATACCTTCTACATCTATAATCCAGTGATGTTTACTATCTTCTGTGAGTTGTGCTACTATTCCCACTCTGTGATCTTTTCATGAGATCCTTGCTCAAAGATACAGTTCAGGTTTCATTACTCTCCTAGCAAAAGACTTAATAACATTATTATTTTGAATTATAAGAAAAGCTTTATTATTTAGTGATATTATAATTTCAGATCAAAATAATCAATTTCTAATTGAGTAAAAAAATATTTAGAGGATGAAGTGCTGAACTCAAAGCCCTGAAATTTTATTTCTCCTTCATAATATTAATGAACACCATTGCTGTTTAGGCAGCGTCAAGTCAGTTCCAAATCATGGTGACCCTGTGTACAACAGAAAGAAATGCTAATGTAGATTAATTAGAAATAAGCAGCTCATGCTCTAGCAGTAGAAACAAATATATAAAGTGAGTTGTAAATCGACGTCATCAGTGCTAGTAATGTGAGTCTGAAAATTATATAGTTTAAATGAGAAATGAGGAGGAGTAGTCAGTTTGTTGAGTGTTTTGGAAAAATCATTATTTCATGAATCAATCTTTTTCTATGTTGGAAAGCTCTAGTTACTTTAAAAGATGTACACTTTCCTTGACTGAAAACTACTTCCACGTACTTTTTATATCAGCCAAGTATTGATCTTTTGAACAAGAAAAAAAATCATAATTCTCAGATGTCTTAGTGATTATTTTTCTTCTTTAAGAGTTGCTTATTTCCTCATCCTTTAAGGAAGCAGTATTTTCCATCTGTTTTTAACTACTATCCCTTCCAATCAGAAAGCATAAATTTCCCAACATCTCTCTTACTTAGCAAGGATCTAACTTGGTAGCAGCTGGTGAGAGGCAATTGGTTTGCCTCACATAATTAGTGGACTATCATTCATTTGCTAAGAGCTCTGCCCACTTTAGTATTAGATGTTAATCAGAATATTAGATTAAGAGCTGGAGCTGTGCAATTTCACACACAGAGCTCCTTTTAAAATGAAGACTCCGCTATTGGTCTGTCACATCTGACTGCTTGCAGCCTACTGCATGTGATCTATTTCTGTTTTGCAATAGACTAGACTTCTAAGTGGAAGGGAAGGTGGCTGAGCTGTTGATTTCCCTAAAATTCTTTTTGAAAAGGCTCAGTAAAAGTCAAATATATGGGATTCTAATGAGTTTGATATGTCTCTGAAAAGTTCAGATAAGTAATGAATGAGTACTAGTGATCTTTATAACACATAAGGAACTCTGGTGGCATATTTCATAGGGAGTTGTGTTGTTAATCTAAAGACTTCACTTCTCTTGTGGTTCAAATACATTGCAGCTCTTCAAGAGAAAGATGAGAAATACCTTCCTGTTTAATTCACAGCTTTGGAAAACCAGTAGAGGGACAGCTATAAATTAGTTCCTGCTGGACAGCAAAGAATTTTTGAGACTGAGATTGTTAACAGCTTCAGTTTGGTTGGCTCCACAATCAACACTCTTGGGACTAGCAGCCAGGAAATCAAAAGATTAATTGCATTGGGAAAGTCTGCAGTCAGGGACCTCTCCAGAGTAATGAAGAGCAAAAATGTCAGTCTAGAGACTAAAGTATGCTTGATCCAGGCCATGGTCTTTGCAATTACTAGCTATGCATCAGAAGGCTGGACTAGGAATGATAGAACGAGAATTGATGCCTTTGAGTTGTGGTGCTGGAGAAAAGTATTGAATACACCAAAGACTCCTAGGGAAACAAAGAGGTCAATAATCCTAGAGAAGGTGAAGTCAGGCTGCTTCTTGGAGGAAAGGATTCTCAAGCTTTGTCTGTCATACTTTAGACATGTTGCAAGGAGGGACCAGTCCTTAGAAAGGAACATTATGCTTGGAAGGGTGGAGAGACAACTCAAGAGAGGAAGATGCTGGATGAGATGGATTGTGAAGGGAGTAGATATGTCAGAGATAATAAGGTTGGCTCAGGACATAGCAGGGTTCAGAGCTGTTGTACATAGCTACAGGTGACTCAATGGCACATAACAACAATATATAATAAAGAATGTTAGTGAGACAGTTGCAGGTATATATCTTGAGTGTAACCTTCTGGGAGATGCTTGAGTAATGCACCGACACTGAAATGTACATGTTTTTTTTACCAAATAATACCTAGACTATGATTGGGGATGTATGCAAAGATTTTCCTTACAAACACGTTCATAGAAGCATACATTATAAAAAAATATACAGGAGAAGAATTAAGTATTTGATCATAGAAGATTGTTTAGTTTGTCTGTGTGAGGAATACTATGAAGTCATTGAAAATTATACTGTAGGATGTTTGATGCCAGAAAGAAAAATCCATGATTAAATTTTAAGTAGATCACAAGAACATGTATTACCATGTGATTTAAAGTATTTAAAGTATATAAATAAATATTTAATACATTATTTCTTAGATATGAGGAAAGATTATTTTTTCCACAATATTTTTACTATTTTCTAAAATGTCTATTATTCATATTGATCTGAATATTAAAGTTACCCTTATTTGAAGATGTTTAACAACCATTTAACCAAGTTTAAGTTTATACAAAGAATGAGAATTTTGTAATTGTAAAGCAATATGAATAATACATGTTGTTGCTGTTAGGTGCCGTTGAGTTGAGTATGACTCATAGTGACCCTATGAACAAAAGATCTGAATTTTGTTTATCCTGCATCATCCTCACACTTTCTGACACAGAAGTGCCTATTGGAGTAGTCACCATGTCAATACACCTGGTTGAGGGTCTTCCTCTTACTCATCAACCCTCCACCCTTCCCAGCACCATGTCCTTCTCCACGACATAGCAGGATGTCCAAAGTATGTGAGGCAAAGCCTCAACATTCTTGCCTCCATAGAGCACTACAGCTGCACCCTCTCCAAGACAAATCTGTTTGATCTTTTGGCCATCCATGGATTGTTCAGTGCTCTTCTCCAATACCACAGCTCAAAGGCATCATATCTTTTCCTCCCATGCTTATTCCTTGTCCAGTTCTCAGATGCATAGCAAGTTATTGGAAAGATTATAGCAAGTAGCCTGAAACAGACACACTTTAGTCTTCAAATTAAACTCCTCAATAATTTGAAGAGGTCCCTATATGTAGATTTTCCCATTTAATGTGTCTCCTTATTTTATGACTGCTGACACCAAGGGTGTCAATTAATCTTCTGCAGCAAGTACAGCATTTTAAAAATTACTTCTGCTTTTTGTGTTAACAGTTAAGTTTCTTTATAATGTTGTGCAGATTATCTCTGGGACCCGAATCTCTCAATCCTTGGAGTATTGGTTACTGTCAAGATTAGCTAGAACTCTAAGGAAATATCTTGTCTTGACCTCGAACACTCATTCTGTTTACTCTAGCAAGGATGCAGAAAAAGACTTATTTTGGGGGCTGTATTGTGAACCGAATGTTTCAGAAAACACTGTTAGATCAAAGAGGCAATTTTATGCTTTCTATTTTCTTTGGCAGGGAATGGTTTGGGTGGGCAGTGTTGAAAACAGATAGATATTTGAGGTGTGGCCCAAAATTAGGAACTCTTTTTAATCTAGGAATTTCTGATGTCAACAAGAGATTGGTTTACTGCTCGACAGAATTTTCCACATATTACCCTGAAAATGGAGAACTGGAGTCATAAAATGAGATAGAAATATAAACTTCTTTCCACACATCTACCCACCCATCAAACCTCATTGCTGTTTGCAAAATCTCACACTTAACCAGTAATCATAGAAATCCAAGCTACAGAAAATTTAAGCCAAGTCTGTGGGATTGTGGTATTTTTATTTGCAAGATTCTAGGACTAGTATCGTAAGGCAATCATACTGCTGCTCGAGTACTGGTTTGGACCATATGACTTTAAGATCTCGGTGAGGGAACACAGCATTATCAAATGCCATGACTCAAATTGGACATAGCTTGCTATGTTCATGTACTTTCCCTTTATTGGATGACCAGTGCAGATGGGAGGTTTTGAGCAATCAGCTAAACTTAGAATTGTGGTCAATACACAGACATAGACTAAGCTTTAACTATCTAAAGAATCTGGCAACTATCCACAGATACTTAAAAGAGAGTTGGAAGAATTGTTGAGGTTTTAATATTCAACTGTACACCAAATGAAGAAATCTCCACTACAGCATACTTGATGGATGGTGTCAGCCATCCCTTGAGCAAACAGATGATTCATTGCTCCATGGCAAGAATTTTTATTGTGGAAATTATAAAAATCTGTCTATATTAGAAAGCTGGTGTTTATCTCACTGTAGATTTTCACATCTCCTAAGTGCTTTGTGAAACAGAAAGTGATTACTTTCTCTTTTTTTTTTTAGATGATACAACCTTGCTTGCTGAAAGTGAGGAGGTTATGAAATGCTTACTGCAGAAGATCAAGGACTACAGCCTTTGGTATGGAATACATCTCAGCAGCTAAAAAATAAAAGTACTCTAAACTTTCATTAAAATATCAATTAAAAAAAACTCTGGAGTGTCAGCTATGGGTCAATTCTGACTCGATGGTGCTCAAGAAAAACAACAATTCATGTTTTTGTGAATTATAAGTTACTATCCATAAATATAAAAGGAAGATTTGCTAATACAACTATTCTTCAAATATATTCACTAACAACTAAAACAGAAGTAGAAAAAACTGAGAACATCTACAAAATTTTACAGTCCTACATCGACCAAACAAAAAATTAAGATAAATTAACAATGGTTGGTGATACAACTGCAAAAGTTGGAAACAATGAAGAAGGAATGTTAGTCAAAAAGTAAAGTCTTTTTTTTTCTATATTTTATTAATTTTCATAAACATTTACAGAGATTTTGGG
>NW_006399835.1:4246337-4257566 GCF_000299155.1 Elephantulus edwardii | reverse complement strand
CATCATGTAATATTTGTCCTTTTGTGACTGGGATATTTCACTCAGCATAATGTTCTCCAGAGTCAACCATTTTGAATAATATTGCATGAAAGTAAAGTCTTGGTGAAAAAATGAAGCTGAAGATTGTATGATTGAATTTTCTATGTTCAATGAGTTCTTCATTACAAATGACTATTCACATGGACTTCATCTGATGGACTGCACAGGAATCAGAATTACTGTAGAAAGAATTGTTGGAGAAGCTCAATATCTGACATCAAAAGAAGGCCAGGTACTGACTATGGAATAGACCATAAATTGTTTATGTGTAAGTTCAAATGGAAGCTCAGAAAATTAAAACAAATCTAGAAGAACCAAAATGCAATTTTAAGTCTATCCCGCCTGAATGTATAAGTAATCTTAAGTATTACAGCTTTGAAGCATTGAACACCAGAGACCGAAGACTAGATGAGTTGTAGGGTGGTGTCAAAGGATATTAGCCATGAAGAGTTCCAAAAGTCATTACAAAGACAAAATGGGGGAAAAAGCAAAACTGAATGTTAGAGTTGTTGTTGTTGATTGTCTTCGAGTAGAAAATAACTCACAGCAACCCTATGAACAAAAGGCCTGAGGCCCCTCTACAACCATCGACATTTATCAAAGTTTAATTTCCAGAGGCATGCTCTTTAGGAAGTAAATGCCACTCTGCTTCCAAACCTGTCATAGTATGTTGTTGTTGTTATGTGCCATTGAGCTGCCCATGATGTATAGTGACCCTATGTACAGCAGCTCTGAATCATTCCCTGTACTGATCCAGTCTCACTAATCCCAACACACCAACCCCCATTGCCCAGTCATTGTATCAATCCATCTCATCCAGTGTCTTCCTCTCCTGTACTGTCCCTCTACCCTTCTGAGCATGATATCCTTCTCCCAGGACTGATCTCTACTGGCCATGTGCCCAAAGTAAGTGAGGTATAGCTTCAAAACCCCAGCCTCAAAGGAAAGAGTTGGTTTCATCCTCTCCATGACAGACCTATTTGTTTTCTTGGCAGTCCATGGTATGTTCAAGACTCTTCTCCAGCACCACAACTCAAATGCATCTATTTTGCTTCTGCCATCCTTAGTCATTGTTAAACTCTCTGAAGCATAATAAGTAATTGAGAAGAAGCCATGACAATGAGAAGGGATGCTTAAATAAAAGAACTATATAGAAGATTTTAAAAAGCAACTCGAGGAGACAAAGTAAGGTATTATGAAATGTGCAAAAAGCTGGAGTTGGAGAAATAAAAGGAAGAACTCACTTGACATTTCTCAAGATGAAAAAAAACTTCAAGAGCTTGAGTTGCAATACTGCATGATGCTATGGGCAAAGTCTTGAATGATACTGGAAGCATCAAAAGAAGGTTGAAAGAATATAGTCACTCTACCAAGAAGAGATGGTTGACATTGAAATATTTCATGAAGCACAGTATGAGTTAGCCCAAATGCTAATGAAGAAAGATGTTCTAACTAAAGGCATTGAGGAAAAAAAGGTCTCAGGAACTTATGGGGTATCAATTGACATGTTTTAATTGGTGGTGTATGGATTGAGGCTGAATGTCAAGAAGACAAAGATTCTCACCACTAGACCAATTACAAGCATCAGGATGGATGATGAAGAGATTGAGATTGTTCACAGCTTTAGTTTGCTTGGTTCCACAGTCAGCACTCTTGGCATCAGTAGCCAGGAAATTAAAAGGCACATTGCCATGGGAAAGTCTGTTGTTAGGGACCTCTCCAAAGTACTGAAGAGCAATGGTGTCTCTCTGGAGACTAAGGTGCGTCTGATACAGGCCATGGTCTTCGCAATCACTTGTTATGCATTAGAGAGTTGGACAATGACCAAGGAGGACAGAAGGAGAATTGATGCTTTTGAGCTGTGGTGCTGGAGAATAGTACTGAGAGTACCCTGGACTGCTAGGAAAACAAACAGATTCATCCTGGAAAGGGTTAAACTGAGTGGCTCTTTGGAGGCAACGATTCTGAGGCTCCGTCAAACATACTTTGGGCATGTTGTAAGAAGAGACCGGTCCTTGGAGAAGGAAATCATGCTGGGGATGGTGGAGGAACAGCGCAGGAGGGGAAGGCCCTCTACGAGGTGGATTGATTCAGTGACTGGGGTTATCAGGATGGGAGTGTCAGAGACAGTGTGATTGGCACAAGACAGAGCAGAGTTTAGGGCTGTTGTGCATAGGGTCACTATGAGTGGCAATCGACTCGACGGCACATAACAACAACAACCACCCTCCTCTATGTCAGGAAATTTGGAGGACAGCCATTTGACCAACTGATTTTCATGGTATAACAGGAAAATTTTTACTTTGGGGTGAAATAAAAATGTAACAAAGCCTAAAGAGAATTGTAATATTATAAAACAACCAAGCAGGTATCATACTTGTCATGCAACAATGAAAGTAAAAAGATAGCTACTTGAATAATGCAAATGATGGAGAGTCAAGAATGCATCAGTAAATTCATTCTCAGCCAATTAATTCTTCTAATCTGCCAACCAAAGGAAAGATATTTGAATATACAAAGATTGCAGAAATTAGAGTAAGTTTCAGAGTACAGGTAGACTAGAATTATATAAATAACAAACTAAAATATTTTTTGCTTGACCCATACATACAAAAGTTGTTTCTTTCTTGCACTCTGTTCTTTTAGGTTGGTGTCTGTCTGTGTCCAAGACATTAGGCTGAAACTCTTTTTCATGGAATAAGAACTGTCTCATAACTAACCTTCCAGTGGGTTTCTGAGATAGTAAATTGTATGAAAAGAGATTGCTCTTCTTTCATTCACAGATCTGCTGATGAATCTGAATGGCCATAGAGGTATAGTGTTTAGGTTAGTAGTAAATCCTTCTACGGACTACAATATTACAGCTCCTTTAATGTTAAATTCCAACATCCATTCATAATTAAAAAAGAAAAAGTGAACAATACTAAACAGGCTAATGGAAGTCTCATGTTTTCACGGCCTCTTTGATAGAAGAAAGTAAATGAACTGGGAGTAACTTGTCAACATAATTCACCTTTTATTGGTCAAAGCAAACCATTTTCCCAGGCATGATTTCAAAGAAGGCAGAGAAGTACAGGCCTCTCAGGTGCCCAAAAAGAGAAGTGCCTGAATATTTATGAATAATTATATTGACTATCTCAATAAGGTGTATTGCTACTAAGACTGTATTAAAATATATATGTGTTGAGGGAATAGAATAATGAAAGTATAATAAGCAATGAATTTTGACATTTATGAGCATATGTGTGTGGATGGGAGATGACTGTGTTTCTAAATGAAGTGTATGAAGATAGGAAACTATGGAAGTGCTAAATAATACATCTGAGATCAGAGTTATGCTGTAAGAGAAATTTTTAATAAATATAAGCAATCTTTTAAAAAAAGATTCTCATAAGACCAACAGTCAGCATTATAATAGAAGGAGAAAGATGGAAGATGTCAATGATTTTATCCTGCTTGGATCATCAATAAGCAGGTTTGACAATAGCAGTTGTAAAATAAGGAGACCGATTTCATTAGTAAAGTCCACTGTCAAGCATCTCTCCAAAATGCCAAACAGCAATGATGTCAGTTTGAAGACTCAGTTGGTCTGATTCAGACCGTGGTCTGCTCAATCACCTGCTGTACATCAGAGAGCTAGACAGTGAATAAGGATGACAGAATAAGAATTGATGCCTTTGAGCTGTGATGCTGGAGAAGAGTGCTGAATATCCCATGACTACCAAAAGAACAAACAGATTTGTCTTTACAGAAGGGTACATCTGTATGTGTTGTGATAGATGTGAAAATTTTTACCTAAATATTGTTCCATGCACATTGGAGAAGAAGGTATACTGTGGGGTTGGTTTTTTTTTTTTGGTACATTAGCCTATAAATATCAATCAAGTTGAGTTGGTTTATTGTGTGGTTTAATTCTTGAGCATCTTTGTTGAGTTTTTTTCTGGTAGTTCTATCTTCTTGAGAGGGGTGTTCTGAATTCTTCAACTACTATAGTAATGTACTATAGTATTTCCTTTTTCTGTTTGATTAATGTTTGTTTTGTATATTTTGCAGGTCTTTCTTTTAGTGCATAGATATTATTGTTATGTCCTCTTGTTCTCTTGACCCTTTAAGTATTATGTAGTGACCTTCTTTGTCCTTTGTGATGGTTTTTGCCTTGAAATTTATTTTATCGGACATTAATATAGCTACTCCTGCTTTTTTCTAGTTGCCATTTGCTTGGTATGTTTTTCCTCCCATTCTTTTGTTTTTAGTCTTTCTTGATCTTCATTTTTTAGGTGTCTCTTGTAGACATTAAATTGATAGATTTTGGATTTTTGTCTAATCTTCTAGTTTTTTTTTCTCTTCAGTGGTGCATTCTAACCATTAACATTCAGTGTGATTATTGAAAGGCAGGGTTTTATTGCTATAATTTTGTTGAGTTCTTTTTTGTGTTGTGCTAGTTACTCTGGTCCATGCTGCTTTCTGTGGCACCTCTATGAGAAGGACGTCTCTCTGTTTTTCCTGCAATGCTAGTCTTGTTTTTACAAACTCCCTTACATTTGTTGAATTGGCACATTGTATTTACTGGAAGAAATATTTAATTTCAGCACGGTGCAAAGTTTTCTAAAATGCATATATATTTTTCTAATCCTGTTTTGTTTTAAAGTTTATTTTAAATGTTGTTTTCTTATTTAGTAAAAGTTGTCTAATTGGCAAAAACAAAACAAAATACAGACACGTCTTTGACAAAGTGCAACCAGAATGTTTATTGGAGGCAGAGATGGTGAATTCAGCTTCATCATTCGTACTTTGGACATAGGTTATTTTGGATAGGTTATTCCTTGGAAAGGAAAGTTATGCTTAGAAAGATGGAGGATCAGCAAGGGAGAAGGACCACAGAATGAATTGACATGGTGACTTCAGCAATAGGTTCAAGTGTATCAGATGATGAGGATGGCACAAGAAAGGACAGAACTCAGAGCTGCTGTTGGCAGGGTCGCTATGTGTCATCCTTGACTCAGAAGTACCTAATAACAACAACCAATGATAAAACTTCACATACATGAAAACAACACCACTGTGGTTAAATATTAATTTACAACTAAAATAACAAATCCTGACACAAATATCTGCACATTAAGTGTGAACAAAGGTTATATGTACTTTTTTTTTTAGTTATTTTTTTCTATAATTATATTTTATTAATTTTCATAAACATTTACAGAGATTTTGTACTTTTTAAATTTAACTATTTTTCAGAATTATTTCTACTTAAAAATAAAGAAGCAGGCTTTTTACAGTTTTAATATTTATTGTTTTGTCCTTTTTTTCTCCCCTCCTCTAATGTTCTTTTTCTTTTTCAGGATTCCATCTTGGGTATCATATTACATTGGTTGCCTTAGGCTCCTCTAAGATGTGATTTTTTTTTTTTTTGATGGTTCTTGTTTTGATGTCCTTGACAGTTTTGAAGAATACTAGTCAGGTATTTTGCTGATTATTTCTCTACTGAAAATTGATGTTTTATTCCTGATCAAATTGAGGTTATAGGTTTTTGGAAAAACATCACACAGGTAAAGTGCCACTTTCACCACGTTATTTCAACGTGACTTATCCTGTTGTTGCTGACCTTGATCAACTGACTGAGATCATATTTATTATGTTTTTTTCCACAGTAAAGTTACTACCTGCTTCCCACCTTCCTATGCTATACTATTTGGGAAATGGTCATAATATACAGCTCGCACTTAAGGAGTTATGAATTATTCTCTTTCTGAAGTTGGTGTATCTACATAAATAATTTGGGAATTTTCTGCATCAAGGATTTGCATGTTTCTTCTATTTATTTAACTTTTCTTCTGCATAGAATAATGGATATATTATATTTTGCATTATAATACAAAGGTATTTTATTGCACAGATTTTTATAGTTTGAGTCTTTGGACACTCTTTGAGGTTGACTCCCGTGTACCTTTTGCATATATTCATCAGTGTGGATTGTGACATATATTTGGCATCTTCTTTTATTATTTTTCCCTTATTCATGATTTTAGTTTCAGGCATTTCAAGATGCTTCAGCCTTATCTTATACAGTTCCTGTCCCGATCCTAGATTGATCATTTTTTTTCAAAGTAACTTAAGTTCTTTTCATTTAAGAATAGTATTGGAAGCCAAAGTCTAGGTAATGTTTCATTTGTTTCTAATAGAATTGAATTTATTTTATGCTTTCTCAGCTGAGAGATGAAGGGACATATGTGTCTACACTAGCCCACTGATTTAGTTCAGCACTCGAGGAAGCAGTAATCAGGAACTCAAAACTGTATACCATATTGGTCATATTTACTGTCAAGTACCTTTACAAAGTTGTAAAAGCAAGAATGTCAGCTTAAAGACTAAGGTACACTTTATCCAAGCCACACTATTTTCAATTGCTTTGTATGCATGTGAAAGTTGGACAATGAACAAGGAATACCAGTGTTGGAGGAAGTGTAGCCAAGGTCCTCCTAAGAGGCAAGGATGGTGAAAATTTGTCTCATATGGTAAAGAGGTGCTAGTTTTTGAAAAAAGACATCATGCTTAGAAAAGTGAAAGGTAGGGTAGAAAATACCAAGACCCTCACAATAACAAATTTGCACATAATGGAGATTGTGCAGGATGGTGTAATACATGAATGATTTGTAGGGGGAGGGTTGTGTCATAGTTGATGCCACAGGAACTAATAATACTTATAAACTCATTAAGTCAAATAAGAACTGAGACTGTAGATCATACAGGTGGAGATTGCTTATTTTCTCCCATGCAGAAACTGGTACATTAGAACTCGAGGCTTCGTAACTCCCTACAGACTACTCTATCCCATATAAACACAGATATTCCTAAGTATTCATTTATGGATATTCTGTTTCTATACACTATACTTATTGACTATCTCATCATTCATCATTTGACACTTATGCCAAAATAAAAAAAAAATTACTTAAATTCAGGTAAAGACTCATATGTTGTGAGATAGGGCCTTTCCAGTTCTTGATGTCTCCCATCCAAGTTGTCTTCAGGTCTTAGGTACGGGTTTTTCTGTTTGTTTGTTTGACTGGTTTGTAGATTGAGTTTTTTATTTATAAATAATATTTTATTGTGATTTTAACAAAAGTTACGGAAAACTTGGATTTCCATTCATTCATTGTTGCACATTTTCTTCCCTTCCCCATAGACAATGTCGCTATTATGTTGCAATGTTATACCTTTTATTTTGGACTGTTGTCATACTAATAATTCTTATTAATCATATATTAATCATACTAATAAGATAAATAATATAATCTTATTACTAATATATTCCTTTTAAACAGTTCTTTCCCTCATCTGCTCCAAATCCAGTGTTCATTATTTATCCCTTCTGTCCTTAGTTCCTCCCACCAACCCCTTTGCTAGTTCTGTTTTATAACAGTGGCATTATTCAGTATTTATCCTTTTTTCTCCATTCATTCATTGTTTCACTTTTCTCCTTGCCCACCCCTCCCCCTGCCCCATTCACTCTTCTCTTTGAAAAGTAAAAGAAAAAATATTTCATTGTTATACACTCCCTCTCCCCCGGTCCACTCCACTATGCAGCCTTCGTTCTGGACTCCAGTCATGACAATAATACCTAATCATATATACCTTTTAAACAGTTTCCCCCCCATCTGTTTCAATGCAGGATACATTATTCATCCCATCTTTCTCAGTCTCCCCCCCAAACCTGATGTCAGTCCTGTTTTACAACAGTGGCACTATACAGTACTTGTCCTTTTGTGACTGAGATATTTCACTCAGCATAATGTCCTCCAGGGTCAAACATTTTGTATAATATTTCATGAGTTCCTTGTTTTTAATGCAACATAGTATTCCATTGTGTGCCTATACCACAACTTCTCTATACATTCATTTATTGATGGATACTTGGGTTGCTTGCATCTCTTTGCTGTTGTGAAGAATGCAGCAATAAACAAGGGTGTGCATATATTTGCTTGTGTGACAGCTCTGGAAATGGCACACATGGAGCCTTCAGACATTAACCTGCATACTGTGGTCCAATTGTTTTTGCAAATGCCAGCCAGGCTTACAGATTAGTGATGAAGTTCCTTCCTTCTAAATAGAGCTTCGAGTGGCCACAAGTCTGGGAGAAGATAGCAAGATAGATGCCAGCAGGGTGTAGACAGAGATCACTCCACTGAAAACTCAGAAATCTGCCATTTTTCACACATAGGGAACCTGAGGTCAGTGAGCAGTGGTCTTACTCTCAGGTGGATGGATTTCACATGAATCTGTTTGGAGCAAGTCCCTCCTGGCTGCAAATCTTGTTCCACTCAGCTCTGCCTGTTGTGTGGAATGACACAAGATGACTCAACATCCCTAACTATCACACTGTGAGTTGAGTGATTTCCAGACAGATGGCTGCAGGGGAGGCAGCAGCATCAGGTGAAATCTCCAGAATGACTCCTGGAGTCTCAAACGAGTGTGGTTGCTGGAGATTCAACATAATGGTGAATTTCATAAAACATTTATTCTTTGCATTTCAACCATGTCAATAAGCTAAATAGGATTTCCTTTCAGTATCTCTGATCAATTTAAACACTAACCTATGAATCATTCTAGCTTCTTTTCTTTGACCGTATTCAAACCCCGACTTTGACGGAGAAGTCTGCTTTCCAAAGCCGGTATGTACTTAGCTGTTTACATGTATGATAGTATTGTAACTGATACTTCATTTATATCATGTTTATCCACTGAAGTACAGTGCTTTTGTATGGGTTTTTTTTATCGTTAATCTTAGATAGTTTTTCTTTTAAGAAGCTTTCATCATGTACCGTTGAGTTAGAACTGTCCCATAGCTAACCCTCCAATGTGTTTTCAGAGGCAGTTAACACATGGGAGAAGATTGTCCATTTTTATAATAATAAGGATTATTATTCACACTATAGTTACTATAATAATAACAGGTGAAAAAAGGGACAGACAAAATGCTTGCAGGATTCAATTAAAAAAAAAACACACCACCTGTTTTTAGGAAATACCTGAAACCCATTTGCACAAATGAAAGATGCCAACAATGTAAAGAATTATGCCTGTAAGAGAAGAATATCTATTATGTAAATAACATGATAGAGCTTTACCATATTAGGGAAAAGTCCTGTGCATGAGTATTTCTAGGTACTGACCAGACTAAATGTAAATAGAGGCATTCCCAGGTTTTTGAAACCAGTATAAACGGTCATCTACTCAATTTACTTGGCGTGTAGCAGGATCTTTCAAAACTCTCTGCGTCTTATCTTTAGGTTGTATTTTCAGTCTCAGAATTATAAATATTCAGTATTAATGGAACAAGAAGGCCCTTCAATCAGCTTGTGACTTTGCCCACATGCCCTGCAAGGCAGACAACCTGTTCTAAGTGATAACAAATTCTTAATTTACAATAATCTCTCCTTCAATCGGATCTGCTGCTGCAGCCCAGTACCCAAGCTGATAGCTTGCTTATCTGCACAAACTTGGAAAATAAAAGGTGGTAAAGCTGAATTGTCGTCACTCTTATTTCAGTCAAGGCCTTCTATTTTAAGAGTCTGGAAGGGCCAGTCCCCTCTACAGGCCATTTCTAGCTAAAGCTGTCAAGTGGAATCTCACAGAAGGACATAAGGACCAGGAATTAAGGGGAGAGAAAGTGGAAGACACTCAAGTGTGACTTTGAAACAGCTCACAAGGCACTTACAGTGTAAGCTCCAATAGCTGTATGATTGACAACAATGACTGATATTTGTGTCAAATAAACAAAAAAATGAAAACATACACATATTATTGACAGTGGTTACTGCAGAACTTGTTGAATTTTTTTTAGACCTTTTTTTTTTTTTATGTTGTTTTCTGTTACCAGGTAAATCTTGAATTTGTTGTTTGGAAATAAAGGATGGGAGTGAGTTTCTTCTTCTCTGAACCAAATAATGTTGCAAAGCAGGAAATCTCATCCATCCTCAGGACTCGGAAATAACGTGCATTTTCTAAAATGATTCTATTTTACTTGAGAATTTTTTGCTCACGTACTATTGGCCATTCTTTTAAATTCTTCAACATATACTTATGGCCTAGACACGTGTTCTCATATTTCTAAACATGGTAGGTTCAAATTAAAGTATTAATACAGGGGATATTGGTCTCAGTCAATTCCTGGTATTAACAGGTCTAAGCAGGAAGTGAAAACCAAGTTTTAAATTCTTGTCTTTCCTTCATCTGTTAGCTTTTCTCTTTACATTGGTTAAAGAACCAGAGGGTGCTGGATAATTTTAACAAAGCCCTAGTTTCAAAAGTATGGGCTGGGTAAGTGAATCTTTCTTGTAGTTGGGTAAAGTTTAGGATAGAGATCAAGTGATTAAAGAGTTGTTGAACAGGCATAGGTACAGCTTTAAGAAGAGTTTTTGCCCTCTTGTCTTAAGGTTCTCCTCCAATCATTTTGTGGCACAAATTGCCTCAGAAACATGTCATAAGGAACATGACCTGATCATAATATAAAATTATTCTCACTCATGGCCATTGAGTGAAATTTGACTGATAGTTATTCCATGAACAAAAGATCTGAACCCTGTTCTATCTTGTGTGATCCTCACACTTTTCGACACACACAAAAAACCCATTGTGGGCTCGTCAGTCCACCTGGTTGAGGGTCTTCCTCTCCTTTTTCCACCCTCCACTCACCTGGTGTCATGTCCTTCCCCAAGGAATAGTCCCTAGGAAGAAGGATTGGCCACCCACTTCTGAAATAGCAGGCCTCTGAAAACCCTATGTACAACAGAACACACACAGACTAACAGAAAGGGCAACCTAGGCAGAACTATCAAGTATGGAAATACAAAAGAGGAGGAACAGTTGTAAGCAGACCCTAGTGATTGGAACATAGAATGTGGAGCCATGAATGTAGGAAAATTAGAAATTGTTAAGAAAGAAATGGAACGCATAAATATTAACATACTAGGCATTGGGGAGATGAGATGGACTGGCATGGGGCATTTTGAGTCAGATGACCATATGATATACTACTCTGGAAATGAAAAGACAAGGAAAAATGGGGTTGCCTTCATAATAAAAAAAGTAATTTCTAGGTCCATCTTGAAGTACAACATCGTGAGTGACAGGATTATATCCATACACTTACAAGGAAGTCCAGTGAATACCACTATCATTCAGATA
>NW_006399835.1:4204383-4244049 GCF_000299155.1 Elephantulus edwardii | reverse complement strand
ACTCAAAGGCACACAACAACAACAACAGCTATATGACCAAAGTATGTGAGGCAAAACCTCATGATTCTTGCTTCCAAAGAGCACCCTGGTTGTACCCTCTCCAAGACATGTCCATTTGCTTTTGTTTTTGTTTTTTGGCCATCTTTTGGATGTTCCGTGCTCTTCTCTACCACAGCTCAAAGTCATTGATTCTTCTTCTGCCATCCTTATTTATTGTCCAGCTTTCAGATGCATAGCAAGTGATTGGAAAGAGAATGGCCTGAATCAGACAAACTTCAGTCTTCAAATTGACATCATTACTCCCCAATAATTTAGAGAGGTCCTTAACGGCAGAGTTCCCTGTGTACTGCATCTCCTTATTTCTTGATTGCTGGTACCAAGGGTATTGACTGTGGATCCAAGCAAGATGAAGTTGTTAATAGTTTCATCTATTCTCCATCTCTCATGATGTTGTCTATCGGTCCAATGTGAAGAAATTCATTTACTTGACATTGAGATGCAATTCATACCAAAAGCTACCTTTTAAGTGCTTGTATTCTTTTCAGTCTGAACTGACTCATAGTTGACCTTCCAGTGGGTTTTCAGAGGCAGTTAATCACATGGGAGGAGGTTATCCATCCTTCTTCAGTGGAGCAGGTAGTAGATTAGAACCACATGCCTTCAGGATTGTAGTGCAGTTTTCCCACTAGGCCACCAGTTGTTGTTTTTTGTCGATTGACTTTGAGTTGAACACAACTCATAACGACTCTATGGAAAAAAAGCCTGAAGCCCTTCTGCAACTATTGACATTTATCAAAGCTCACAGAGTTTCCGGAGGCATGTTGTTTAGGAAGTGGATGCCATTTCTGCTAGAGCTCCCTGCTATGAACATGTTCAACATGTTGGTGTGTTCCATAGAGTCAGAACCTACCCATAGCTGACCCTCTGGTGGGTTTTCAGAGGCAGTTAATCACACAGGAGAAGACTGCCCGTCTTTCTACCCCTGAGCAGTTGGTGACCTCAAACTGCAGGCCTTGGGGATTGCAGCACAGCTTCTTGCCACCAGAGCTCTCCACTATGAAAATAGATGTACACATATCCATTCCTGTCTCAGTTCTAATTTCCTTGGATATGTTCCTAGAAGTGGACTGACTAGGTCATATGGAATTTCTATGTTCAAATTTCTGAGGAAACACAAAACTGCCTTCTAGAGTGGTTGTACCATTTTCTAATTCCACTAACTGTGTATAAAAGATCCAATCTCTCCACATCCTTTCCAACATATACTGTTTGCTGTATTGTTTAACTTGCTACTATTGCTGGGATGAGATGGTATCTCTTAAAGTTTTGATTTGTAGCTCTCTGACTGCCAGTGATTTTTAACATTTCTTCACATGTCTGTTAACCATCCAAATGTCTTGCTTTGTGGAGAGTCTTTTCATATCGTTGACACATTTTGTGATTATCAGTCTTTTTCTCATGTAGATCCTGTAGTATTTTGTAAACTTAATGAAATTCTTGTCTGAAATGTCTGTCAAATGAGTTTGTTGTGTTTTGTTTGATTTTTCATTTTCCTGTCTGTGAGCTTCCCCCCCACACTATATTGGAGAAGGTTTTTGATGCACACAAGAACTTGATTTAAAGAACATCCTACTCATTTCTTTGATCCACTTCTGGTTGCACATTTTTTATTACATGTGGAAGTTTATGTATGTTATAGGCCAGGACTTCTAAATTTTTTCCTATTTTGTCTTTTATGATCTTTAGAATGTTGGGAATTGTCTCTAGGTTTCTGATCCACTTTGAGTTGGGTTCTGTGTATGGTGTGAAGAGTGGATTCTGTTTCAGTTTTCTGTAAGCAGATTCCCAGTTTTTTCCAGCACCATTGTTAAAGAGGCTGACATTTCTCCATTTAATGGTATTTGTTTCTATGTCAAATATAGTTAACCATAGTTGGGTGTGCTGATTTCTGGGTTCTAGATTCTATTCCATTTATTTGTTTGTCTGTCATTGTACCAGTACCATATTGTTTTGGTTACTACAGCTGTGTACTAGGTTTTGAGATCAAAGCGTGAGATGCCTTTTCTCTCTCTTTGAAGAATGAACTTGAAATCTGTATTGTTGTTTTTTGTAGTTGTGCTTTGCAGTTTTCTTTCTTAGGACTTCCTTGTCTCCAGTTGGGTTTGTTCTAATTATTTTATCATGGGTTTGGCCATTGTAAACTATACTGCTTTTCTAATTTCCTTTACCATGCTCTTTTTCTTGCTGTAGAAAAAATATAACCAGTATTTGTATATTGATCTTATAATGTGACCCTCTACTAAACTGATCTATTAGGTCTAATGTGGGAGCTCTGGTGGCTTCGTGGAAAGAAGGTGCACAAAGGCAGGCACTTGGGGCCACAAGCTGCTCCATGAGAGAAGTGATGGGTAATCTCCTTCCGTGTGATTAACTGCCTTTGGAAACCCTCCAGGAAGGTCAGCTGTGGGTTGGTTCACACTCTTATACACAACAACAACAAAACAGCACTAAAAATTTTTATTGTTGATACTGAGTTTTTGAGATTTTCTGTGTATGTTATCATTGCCTTCTCTTGCGTTATTAATCTAGCTACAACTTCCAATATAATAATGAGTAGGCATAGTGATAGGGGACATTCTTGTACGGTTCCTGTTTGCAAAGGGGGATGCCTTTTTAATCGCTCTGTTGAGAATGATACCCGGTTTTGGTTTTGCATATAGACTCTTTACTATGTTAATAATATTTCCCCCTATTCCTATTTTGCTGAGTATTTTACTCAGGAAATGGTGTTAAATTTTGTCAAAGGCTGTTTCTGTATTAATTGATAGAATTATGCCGTTCTCACTTTTTGCTTAGTTAATGTGATGAATTACATTAATTATTTTTCTTATACTAAATGATCCCTGCACTCCTGGTATGAATAATAATGGGTTAAGATGAATTATTTTTTATTATACCACTGGGTTTTATTGGTCTGGATTTTGTTAAAGAATTTTGCACCTATGATCATGAGAGATATTGGCCTATAGTTTTATTTTTTAATGATTCTTTTTTTTTACTTGGTTTTGGTATTAGGGTTATGCTTGCTTCATAAAATGACATTGAGAGTGTTGCTTCTTTTTTCTCTTTTTTGAAAGAATTTAAATAGAATTGGTAATAGTTAATTTCCGAATGTTTCATAGAATTTTGGAGGATAGACCAGTGAGCCTGTTCGCGGCCACTTCTGTTTATTCAAACACCTCAGTTGATATTACATCAGTTCTTGAAGACTTAATTTTTGTCAATGCCTTCAATGCAGCTTGAACTTCTTTTTTCATTATCTTTGGTTCTTTTCAATATGCTGGTACCAGAAAATAATTTTGCTGTTAGAGGTCTCTTGGAGACAGCAAATTGATGGGTTTTGTTTTTTTATCCAGTCTACTACTCCTTTTCTCTTCAGTGATGCATTTAAACCATTCACATTCAGTGTGATTATTGAGAGGCAAGATTTCATTGCTATCATTTTGTTGAGTTCTTTTTGGTGCTGTTGCGGGTTACTTTGGTCCATCTTGCTTTCTGTGGCACCTCTGTAAGGAGGATTTCTTTCAATATTTCCTGCAACACTGGTGGTTTTTACCAATTCCCTTACATTCTTCTTGATCCTTCTTCATATTTGATGAATAGTTGCTGAGTATAGTATTTTTGGTTGATAGTTGTGTTCTTTAAGTGTTTGATATATGTTATTCCACTGTCATCTTGCTTGCATGGTTTTTGTTGAGAAATTGGTACTTAATTTTATTTGCCTTTCTGTATAGGTTGCTCTTTGTTCCCCCCAGCTGCTTTCAGAATTCTCTTTTTATCTTTGGTTATGGTAAATATGACTATGATATGCTTTAGTATTTTTTATTTTGGGTTCTATTTTGCTCAGCTTCTTGAACATATATTCTATCATTCTTTATTATGCTTGGAAAGTTACTTTCTAGTAATTCTTTCACAACTTTCTCAGTGCCTTTACTTACTCCTTCCTGTTCTGTGATTCTGATTATGTGCATGTTATTTCTCTTCATGGTGTCCCATAGTATTCTTAGGTTTTCTTCTTCTTTTCACTTCCTTTCTGAATCTTCTTTTGTTCTAGCAGATCAGTAGTAACAATTCTGTCTTCTATTTCACTTATTCTGTGTTCCATCTTTTCAACTCTGCTCATATGTCCTTCCAACATGTTGAGAGCATCTGAAACATTAGTCCTCAAATTTAGGATTGTGGTTTATTGTTTTTCCATAGCCTCTAATGCCCCATTTGTTTTATCTTCATTATTTTTTATTTCTTTTCAAAGTTCCTCTTGGTTTTTGTTTGCTGTACCCTGTAATTCTTCAAGTTTGTTTTTCACCCATTGAAAATATTCAATCATCATTATTGTATATTCTATGTCAGAAAGTTCCATCAGACTTTCTGGCTTCTGAAAATCCATTGATATTGTGTCACTTTAGGGGTGACATCTTGCTTTGGGTTTGTGTAGGGCATGAGGTAGCCTGTTTTCTATACAGCATTGTTGTGGTAGAGTTTTTCACACCTGAGGTAATAGCAAGCTCTTGGTCTGACATTAATGCTCCCGAGGTGGATGGGGCAGCTACCCTTCCTGAGTTTCTCCCTGAACTTTTGACTTTAGGGAAGACTTACTTGAATTCAGGAGAGATAAGGTTGTGAATTAGCAGCCTCCTCTGTCTGACAACTGCTGCAGCTAAGCCATTCCAAGGTGTTCTAGGCTAAAGGCAGCTCATACTTTGGGAAAGAGGGGGAAATAAATAAAATGGGTTCACCTGTTTTACTGATGTCTCTGGCACAGTTCAGAGGGGCGGCAATGGTCATCTTCGAGGCATTGGTCCTGGGGCATCCAGGCTATGGGGCCAGGTCTTCCAGATGGTGGTGTTTGGTGCTCCAGGTGGCAGGGGTAGGACATCCAGGTGTCAGGCAGAGCATCCAGGCAGCAGTTCCAGGCTTCTAGACAGTGGGTAGGAGCATCCAGGCAGCTGGGTACAACTCATAACAATCCTAAGAACAAAAGATCTGAACCCAGTCCTGTCCTGTGCCATCCTCACATTTTCTGACATACAAGAGCATATAGCAGAAGTCACCATGTCAATCCACCTAGCTGAGGGTCTTCTTATCCTTTGCCAATCCTCCACCCTTCTCAGCATCATGTACCTCTCCAAGAAATAGCACCTCCTTGCGATACATCCAAAGTATATGAGGCAAAGCCTCATCATTCTTGCTTCCAAAGAGCACTCAATCTGTACCCTCTCCACAACATATCTGCTTGTTCTCTTGGCCATCCACAGGATGCTCATTATTAATCATCAAATTACTCATGTGCAAGTTTCAACTGAAATTGACAAAAATTAAAACAATTCCACAAGAACAAAAATTTGACTTTGAATCTATCTTATATCTGAATTTAAAAATTATCATAAGGACATGTTTATGACATTGAACACCAATAATTTAAGATTAGAGGAACTGAAAGGTGACAAGGATATGGCTCATGAAAAGACTAAAATGTCATTACAAAGACAGAGGAGAAAGAGAAAACCCAAATTGGAATCAGAAGAAATTCTGAAAATTGAACTTACGCATTGAAAAGCCAAAAGGAAAGGAAGAGATTTCTAGGTAAAAGACTGAAAAGAAGATTTCAAAGAGTGGCTCAAGAAGGGGGTGGGGCAGGGGGAAGTATTATAATGTAATGTACTAAGAGCTAAAGTCAAAAGAATAAAAAGGGGAAAATTCACTTGACATTTTTCCAGCTGAAAATATAGAAAAAAAATTCAAGCCTGAATTTTCAATGCTGAGATAGGCTATGGGAGAAGTCATGAATGATCTAGAAAGCATGAAAAGAAGATGGAAGGACTACAAAGTCATTATACCAAAAAGAATTGGCTGACACTGAAAAATTTCAGGAAGTACATGAACAAGAGCCAATGGCAATGAAGGAAGAAACATTGGAGGAGTTCGGGGGGGGGGAAAGCCACAGAAATATATGGGATACCAAGTGACATGCTTCAACTGAAAGATGTAGCCCTGGAAGTGCTCACCATCTATGCCAGGACATTTGGAAGAGAGCTGTCTTACCATCCAACTGGAATAGGTCCATATTTATTTTCATTCCCAAGAAATGTGATCCAATAGAGTGTGAAAATTATCAAACAATATCATTAATATCAAATGAATGCAAAATATTGCTGGATATCATTAAAAAAGAGATAAAACAGATATTGACCGAGAACTGCACACAATGTTGGGTTTAGAAAAGCTTCAGCACCAGAAATACTATTGCTGATGCCAAATGTATCCTTATTGAAAGCAGATAATTCAAGTAATAGACCCTGATTGAAAAGTGCTAATTCCAGAAAAAATTGTCTATTTGCATTTTATTGACTACAAAAAGAAATTTGATTATGTGGATCATAATAAACTATGGCTACATTGAGAAGAATGATATTTCCAAACTGCTTAATTATGTTCATATGAAACTTATACCTAGACCAATAAGCTGTGTCTGAATGGAATAAGTGAACATTAAATTGTTCAAAATCAGATAAGGTGTGCTTCAGGGTTTTATCCTTTCTCCATACATATTTGAATATGTACTCCAAGCATATAATTAGAGAAACTGGGCTTTATGAAGAACAATGTGAGATCAGTATCAAAGGAAGACTCATCAACAATCTGCATTATGCAGGTAACACAACCTTCCTTGCTTCAAGGAAAGAGAACTTGAAATTCTTGCAGCAGAATATCAGAGACTACAGTATGGAGTTCATCTTGATATCAAGAAGTCAAAAATATCTTCACGATTAGACCATAAGTATCATCATATTAAGTGGAGAAAAGGGTGAAGTTGTTGACAATTTAGATGAAGAAAATATTGAAACTGTCAAAGACTTCATCTTACTTGGACCCACAATCAAGAAACCTAGTACCAGAACTCAGGACATCAAGAGACCTATTGCATTGGAAAAATCTACAGTTAGAGATTCTCCAAATTACTGAGTTGCAATGATAATAGTGAGAGAACGAAAG
This sequence comes from Elephantulus edwardii, assembly GCF_000299155.1. Taxonomy (NCBI): domain Eukaryota; kingdom Metazoa; phylum Chordata; class Mammalia; order Macroscelidea; family Macroscelididae; genus Elephantulus; species Elephantulus edwardii. The sequence continues at coordinate 4,236,996 of NW_006399835.1, read as the reverse complement.
TATATCTGATTCAGACCATTATCTTTTTAATCACTAAATATGCATCTGAGAGCTGGACAATGAATAAGAGTGACAGAAGAACTGATGCATTTGAGCTGTCATTTTTGAGGAGAGTACTGATATCCTTTGGACTGCCAAAAAAACAAACAAATATTTCTTGGAGAAGGTGCAGCCAGAGTGTCTTTGGAGACAAAGAGGATAAAGCTTCATCTCACATGATTTTGGTATGTTGATAGGAAAGTCTATTCCTTTGAGAAAGACATCATGCTTGGGAAAGTTGAGGGATGAGGAAGACCTTCAATCAAGTAGATTGACACAGTGACTGCAGCAATGGACTTAAGCATGTCAAAGATTGTGAGGATGGCACAGTGTAAATTGGGTTCAGTTCTATTGTTCATAGGGTTACTATGAGTCATACTTGACTCAAGGGCATCTAATAACAACACAAATTGGTGTTCTTTCTCAAGTTGAGTAAGACTAATAATACCCTATGAACAGGTAATCAGACACTATCCTATCCTTTGCCATCCTTACCATCTTCGACAACTTGAGCCCATTTCTACAGTTATTGTGTTAATTTCTCTCATTGAGTGTCTTCTCCTTTACTGACCTTTTGCCTTTCCAAACTCATGTTCCTTTCCAAGGAATGGCCTCTTCTAACAACAAACCTAAATTATGTGCGATGAAACTTCACTGTAACTGCACTTTCTCCAAGACATAATTCTTTATTCTTGTTTCTGTCCTTAAGATAGTCAGTACTCTTCTCCAACTCTACTACTCAAAAATATTAATTCTTCTTCTGTTCTCCTTATATATTGTCTGGTTTTCATATTCATAATAGGTGATTGAAAACACCATGATTTGAATCAGGCCTACTTTAGTATGATATCATTGCTCTTCAGGAATCTGGAGAAATCCCTGACAGTTGCTTTAAATAAGCAACAAAATCTTGAAGGTCAAAACCTAAAATAACTAATTTAAACTCACTGAAAACTTTCCTAGAGGCCATGGTCTGTGGTCATGTTGAGAAGACAAAAAGTTCAACAGATGAAGTCTCATTTATCAAGACTTAAGGTCTTTATTCCTTCACTAGTTGTCAGAGAATGATTATTTACTATAACATAGCTATTTTACTCTATTTCCTTTCTTGGCAATGTAATCTGTATAGAGTTCTGGCAATTGGAATCTATCAGCTTTTTTTTTTATCATCAGACACAGAAGAGTTTCATGAAACAACATATGAGCAAGAGCCTATGGTGATGAAAGGAGAAGTTCAGGGCTGCTTTGAAGGAAATGGAAAAAAATAAGGCTCCAGGAATAGATGGTATACCAATTGACATATTTCAGCTAACAGATGCTGCCCTTGGACGTGCTCACCATGTTGTTCCAAGAAATCTGGAGAACAACCACTTGGCCAACTGACTGGAAGAGATCTATATTCATTCCTATCCCAAAGAAAGGTCACCCAACAGAGTGTAGAAACTATAGAACAATCTCACTGATTTTACATGCAAACAAGATTTTACTGAAGAGTATCCAAAAATGACTGGAACAGCACATCAGCAGAGAACTACCAGAAGTCCAGGCTGGTTTTAGAAGGGGTCGTGGTACTAGGGATATTGTAGCTGATGTTAGATGGATCTTGGCTGAAAGCAGAGAATACCGGAGGAATGTCTATCTGTGTTTCATTGACTATGCAAAGGCATTTGACTGTGTGGATCATAACAAACTGTGGCTGACTCTGAGAAGAATGGGAATCCCAGAACACTTGATCGTTCTCATGTGAAACCTATACTTGGACCAGGAGGCAGTCGTCAGAACAGTGCAAGGGAACACTGCATGGTTCAAAATTGGGAAGGGCGTATGCCAGGGATGCATCCTATCTCCATACCTTTCAACCTATATGCAAAACAGATTATCCGGGAGGCTGGGCTCTATGAGGAGAAATGTGGGGTCAAGATTGGTGGACAATTTATCAACAATCTGCGTTATGCAGATGACACAACCCTGCTTGCTCAAACTGAAGAGGACCTGAAGCACCTGCTGCAGAGGGTCATGGACTGCAGCCTACAATATGGATTGAGGCTCAATGTAAAGAAGACAGATTCTCACCACTGAACCAATTGGCAGCATCAGGATGGATGGTGAAGAGATCGAGATTGTACACAGCTTTAGTTTGCTTGGCTCCACAATCAACACTCTTGGCAGCAGTAGCCAGGAAATTAAAAGGCGTATTGCCATGGGAAAGTATGCTGTTAGGGACCTCTCCAAAGTACTGAAGATCAGTGGTGTCTCTCTGGAGACTTAGGTGTATTCGATAATTTCCTCCCAGATGACTTATAACCTCTGAAAATGGACTGGAGAGTGAAATATATGTGGCTTCTGACTCAAGGCAATGTGGCTGTGAGTGAGAGATAATATATACATTTGGTAAAACAATTAAAATTAAATATTTTCTATCTGAATATTTCAACTAGTCAGTTATCAAGTACCAGTTTATATGGATACACACACAAACTCAGGAACACAGACATTATTTTGTATTCATTGTTTTCAAGTAGAAATTGACTCATAGCTAACCCCTCATTGGGTCTCTGAGGCTGCAAAGCACACCAGAGAAGATTCATTGCCCATCTTTCTCCTATGTAGCCTATAGTGGGTTCGAACTACCAGAGAGTCACTGCTTTTGCGTTTTAACACTACTTTCTAAGAATTGTGCCAGTAGAGCTATTTTTTTATGTCCAACTTGACTTGATGACAATCAACAACAACAACAACAACAACAATATATAGATATAGAGGGGGAGTGGGAGAGGAGAGGGAGTGACTGGGGTAATGAGGATAGGTGTATCAGAGACAATAAGATTGGCATAGGATAGAGCAAGGATTAGGGCTGATGTATAGATAACTTATAATTGAGATATGAAAAGACAGACATGTTGCACTGGGAAAATTCAGTGTCAAGGATCTCTCCAAAGTACTAAAGAGCAATGATACTAGCTTAAAGACTGAGGTGCACTGGATCCAAGCCATTGAATTTTCAATTCATATCCTTTGCTATTTCTTTTATGGAAAGGACAATGTTGAGTAGTCTTTACTCTGCCATTTTCAGTGACATGCCTGCGTCCTTACTTTTGAACCTAAAATTGCTTCCTTCTGAAGCCCCATTCCTTTCCTATCCTCCCTCATGAACTGTTTTCACCTTTCAAAACTTGATTTAAATGTTCTATCATCAGTGGAACAATTCTGAATATATTTAAATATATATAATCTCCAACTAATTGTTCTTGAGTTGTTTCCATTCCACAGTAATTCCAGGTTTTTCAGTGTAGAACTACATTCCATAGGGTTTTCATGGCTATAGAATTAAAACTATGCTCTTCTTTCAAAGCATCTTTGATTAGGTTCAAACCTAATCTGGTCAATATGCTAGAACTTAATTACTTTTATAACCCAGAAAATCATCTGCATTTGTCTGCTTACACATACAGAGAGAGAGCCTTGTTTAAAAATTGCAATTTTTTAAAAAAATATATTAAATAATATATTTTGGAGAAAGTCTTTATCAGTACATATAATTCTGTGTATCCGTATTTTTTTATTATTTTTTAAAAACTTTCACAGCCTCTGGACCATCCAATAATTCAAATATTGTTCCCTCCCTGTCCAGATTAGAGAAAGATAATGAAAATTGATTACTCAATGAGTAATTAGTACAAAAGATGAATGGATCAAATGAACCACAAACCTTCATTACTCTGAAAATGACTACTGATCTTTTTGACCATGGACACAATTGTTGTTGTTGTTGTTGTTGATTACTGTCAAGTCAAGCACAACTCATAGCAACCCTATGAACAAAAGGCCTGGAGCCTTTTTACAACTTTCATCAGTTATTAAAGTTCGTAGAAGTTTCAGAGGCATGTTGTTTAGGAAGTAGATTCCACTTCTGCTTCCAAGATTAATGTAATAGTTACCATTGTTTTTCAACATCTGCATGTCTGGGCTACACCCTAGACAGAGTGGGTCTAAAGTATTCTTTAGAAGTCAATCTGAGTCAGTCCTGACATTTAGAGCACGGCAATTATAGTCCAGAACCCTCTTGCCCCAAATTACTTGTTAATTATAAAAGAGGTTAAGCAGAATAAAAGTGGTTCTTAAAAGGGGTCAGATATGGACCAATGACTGAAAAGCATCATAAAGAGGAGAGCTTGCACTGTAATCCCAGAGGTACACAGTTCAAATATCCACCAGATACTCTGCTGGAGAAGAAGGAGAAATCTCCTCCTGTATCTGTCAGATCTGATTTGACAGTACACACACAAAAAATAATTTTTAAAAGTTTTTTTTTAAAAAGAAGAAAGCTGAAGCCTCTCCCCAGACTGGTCTACCTCCGATCCACCCTGTGAATGAAGATGTTCAGAGAGGAAAAGTAAATGTCCCGAAATCACATACTTCATACATGCTGCCTCCCAAACCGTTGTATTTCTCACAAAGTTAGCCAGCCGGAGAGGCAGTCAGGGTTCCCATTCTGGCAGAACCTTTGCAAAAAAGACACAATGGAAGAAGAGAAAATCAAAACATATATGACAAAATTTAAAAATTATAAAAAAGAGAGGCCTTAATGGTATAATAAAATCATCAAGAAAATACAATTTTAAATTCCTTCAAGCGTGGACCTGAATCCTCCCCTAGGGATCAGCTTCCAACCAAACAATACTCAGGACTATTAAATGACTAAATTACACAAGAGAGGAACATGCTCATCAGTATAACCAATTGCACAAAAACAAAAGGCCAGTTTTTTGCTCCATAGCAAAGTTTAGGAGACATAAAGGAGTACATAGGAAAAAAGAATGAATCAAAGTGGAAGCCAAGGAGGAAATGGGAGGAATGTTTTTACATAGAAGGGATTCCAATCAATGTCATAAAACAGAATATGTGTAAGTTGTTGAATAGAAAAGAAATTTACTTGGTTCAATGCCATGGAAGTTTCATGAAAGAAGTTGTAAGAGTTTCTTTTTGTTTGGTGGTCCAAATATCTATGATATTTTCAAATTAACACAATCATTCTTCAGTGGGAAGTGCCTTGACTGTAACAACTTAAGTATATTTGTACTTGACCTGGATCCTAGAAGGGACCTGCATCATGAGGACAGTGAGAACTGTTGAGTCTATGTAGATGGAGCTTAAAGCATAGATTGAATAGCAATGAATTTTTTCTTTCACTTTTCAAAATGAAAAGCAAATTGTGGGGGTGGGAGGGGAAAAAACACAACAATGAATGAATGAAAACCCAAAGTCTCTGTAAACTTTCATTAAAATTTAAAAAAAAAAACACAAAAGCACAAACCCCCCCCCCCATCTATGAACTTCCATTTAGATAACAATAAAAAGAAATAACTAAAAAGGGGGGGGGGAAGAATACTTTGCTCACTATGTATCACTTAGTTTCCAGTGTTGTCTAGTATTGATCCTACCATTGGTACTAAAACAAACAAGCATTCTGTTCTGTACAATGTTCACAAAGGGACGCTTTACCTGTTTATCTCAATGTTTAACGACACACTTTAGAAGGCAGAAAATAATCCTTTATCCATTCACTTACTTATTGTGTTAAATAATGTGTTTTGAGCATCTACTTCATAGTAACAAGTCTATTCTCTGCTGGAATTTTTTTTTTTAAAGAGTTTGATGAAGCAAACAATATAACACTATCTCCTAACCTATGAATTTGGAAACTCATAAGCAACCTTAATTACAATCAAATAATGTGAATAAAAATATTTAAATCTTAGATACGAGTGAGAAAATGCCTGGCAGTAGTGGTTTTCATCTCAAGAGGCCTAACTACCTAATGCAGACGTGCATCACAGCCTTACTAATGGAGCAATTAATCTGATAACTTCTGGTTTTTCCCAAGTGTGTCAAATTAGGAGGGGATGAGAGGAAGAGAATAATGTTCCTGTAATTTAACTATATTTTGGGATAAGGGAAAACAAAAGAAGGAATATACGTTTATTTACATTGTACTTGATCACCATTGTATGCATGTGTATATACACTTGATTTCTCTCCTCTTTGTCTTAATTTGTGCTTTGGTAATAGAATCTGAGGTTTAAAATATGAGTAGTCTAGTAATTCGTCTACAGGTTTTTGGCTCAAAACTGCCTCAATTCAACATTACTGCTTCATAGTAGCCATCTATTCAAATCTGTTACATGATCTTAATTAGTATCAATTGTTTATTTGAGTAAGAATTTGTCATTTCAGTCTTAGTGTGGCACAATTGCTAAAGCATTCAGTTGCTAGCTGAAAGATCAGTGGGTTGAACCCATCGCCCACTTTACAGGTAAAAGGTAAGAAGGGTACGCTTCTGTAAAGATTTCAGTGTCAGAAGCCCTTTGAAGTGTTCTACACTGCCCAATAGGGTCCTTATGGGTCAGAATCTACTTTATTTCAATGGGCTTTTGGGTTTATTTTGGGGCAATTATTAATGTTTTGAAAGATAATGTAAACTATATTGCTTAAGTAGGCATAAGATGTGGATAGATTCACTGGTAGGCATGCTGTTACAATTGACCCATGTGAAAAAATTGAACAACTTCTTTTCCAGCACAAAACAAAACCCAAAGAAGTCCATTTAGGAAAATTAATATTCTAGAAACCTGATTTATTTGGACCCTTTTCACTTGAGCACACAAAAAAGCACTTATTATTTAAAAATAGAATATATGTTTTAAAAGTATCTACATTTCAAGGCAAACTGATTTTCTTTTTTAATTCTAAAAGACATTTTATGCTTTGAATTAAAAACTGGACTTCAGAGTTAATCAGTCTTTTGTGATGTAAATTTTTTCATATGGAAATTTTCAATAAATATCTGCATTCACACAAGCTAATTGTGAGGTAAGAGTCCCTGTATAGAAAGGCTTGCCATAGACTCACTCTAGGGACCAGAGTGTCTGCAGAGGAGACTGGTAAAGCTGGTTTTTAGCCCCCCCCCCCCCCCGCCCCATTGGTCAATATTTTAAAAATACATCACTCAGTCATCTTAACTGTTCTCAATTGTAGTTTATAAAGAATGAGAAACTTGAAGAAAAATCGTTTTCCTTCAAAATACAAACTTTACTAATTTTTCTACCCTCAAATCTGGAAATAGCCAGTTAACAAAATTAACTAAAGCTATAAAGTTTACTTTTGATTGTCCATTCAACGTTCTTGCTACAAGGAAGAGGTAATCCTCCAAAGGAATGTTAACACTATTTTGTATTCTGAAACTTTAAAAAAAACATATTCAGGTTATGTCCTACCCTGCCAGTTAAGTAAGACTATTGACACAGAGAAACATACAGATAATTTAAGATCATTTTTGTTTTCACTTATTGTTTTGTTTATCTGTTTGATAGTTTTCCAATTCTGCTAGTTCAAGCTGTCCTTTGCATCTGACAGAGAAATAACAGCATGAAATTAGGACAGATACATTTTTCCTCAAAATAAAATAGCAAAACTTTGGTATGACTGCCTCAAGATGTTGAACAGAGTATTTGTCTGAATTTGCATGTACTTTCTTCCAAATTAAAAACTAAAACGTGATTAATGTAATGAAGACTGCTACTAGTTCTAATGGCTTAATGGTAATAAGTTATGCTGTCAATCCCAAGGCATGTAGCTCAGATCTATGAGCTTCTCCCCACAGAAGAAAAAGACACAATCTCCTGTGCAATTTGCTGCCTCTGAAAACCTGCTGGAGGGTCAGATAGGAGTCAGTTCGAAGTTGACTGCACATAACAAACAACAACTAAACAACAGGCTCTTTCTTAGAAGCTGAAGCTGAGCCATTTTGGTCACAATGACAATATCAAATTCATTTACCTAATGGCATGTTGTTGTTGTTGTTATTGTGTCATCGAGTCACTTGCGGCTCATAGCGATCCTAGGTACAAGAGCCCTAAACGCTGTTCTATCCTGTGCCAACCTCGCCGTCTCAAACACACTCATTCTTACCACTCCAATCACAGAATCGATCCATCTCATTGAGGGTCTTCCTCTCCTGCGCAGTCCCTCCACTCTCCCAAACACGATGTTCCTCTCCAAGGACCAGTCCCTCCTTGCAACATGCCCAGACGAAGCTTCAGAATCCTTGACTCCAGGGAGCATTCTGGTTTCACCCTCTCTTGGACAAACCTGTTTGTTCTCCTGGCAGTACATGGTATATGCAACACTCTAACACCACAGCTCATATGATATTAATGATAGTGTTCAAGAATCCACAAATTCTATTGGATTACCTTTCTTAGAATAGGAATAAATGTGAGTCTCTTCGAGTTAGTCTGCCAGGCTGGTGTTCTCTAAATTTCCTCACTAAGAAGTGACATCTGTCACTTGAAACATCAGTTACATCAGTTTGCATCCCATTGATTCCTGGGGCCTTATTTCTTGCCAGTGCCTTCAATGTTGTTTGAAATTCTACCTTCATTACTGTTGGCTCTTCTTGTTCCTAAAATTTTTCAGTGTCAATCAGGTTTGAGGTTTGGTTGGTTGGTTTTTGTACAGTGATTCCATGATTCCTTCCATCTTCTTTTGATATATCCTGGATTATTTAAAGATTTTGCATATGACATCTCCAATGTTGCAGTTTAATATTTAAATTTATTCTTCAGTTATTTCAACTAGAGAAATGTCAAATGAATTCTTCCCTTTTAATTCTCCAACTCCAGCTCTTTTCACATTCCATTGTAATAGTTTCCTTCATCTCCTTGAGCAACCCCTTTGAAATTTCATATTCATTTCTTTAAATCCTTGCTGAAAGGAGAGAATGCCAAAAGAATGTCTATTTTAATGACATTGCAAAGGCATTTGACTGTATGGATCACAAAAACAATGGCTAACATTGAGAAGAATTGGAATTTCAGAACATTTAATTGTGTTCAAGCAAAACCTACAACTAGACCAAGAAAACAAACAAAACAAGGAAATACTACCTATTTTTAAATTAGGAAAAGTGTACATCAAGGTTGTATCCTTTCTCCATATCTATTCAATCTGTATCCTAAGCAAATAAGTCATGAAGCTGGACTCTATGAAGAAAAATGTGGCATCAGGACTTACAGAAGGTTCATCAACAACCTGTGCTATGCAGAGGACACAACCTTGCTTCATGAACGTAAAGAGGGCTTGAAAGTAAAGAGGGTTTAAAACACTGCAGAGGATAAAAAACTACAGCCAACATTCAATAAGAATTGCCTCTCAATGTAAAAAAAGAACAAAAATCCTTACCCCTGGAGCAATAAGCAACATCATTATATAGAAAAAGAAAACTTTTAAAAGTTTAAAAATTTTACTTGATCTACAATTACCAGCAATGAAGAAATCAGGAAATAAATTGTATTGAGCAAATCTGTTGTCAAGGCTCTCTCCAAATTACTGAGAAGCAATGATTTTAATCTGAGGACTAAGGCATGCCTGATCCAGACCATGGTCTTTTCAATCACTTTCTATGCTTCTGAGAGCTGAACAATGAATATGAATGGCAAAAGAAGAACTGATGTCTTTGAGCTGTGGTATTGGTAAAAAAGGACTAAATACAGGAGAATCGATGCCTTTGAGCTCTGGTGCTGGAGAAGAGTATTGACTATACCATGGACTGTTAGGAGAACAAACAGATTCATTCTAGAGAGGGTGAGACCAGGCTGCTCCTTGGAGGCAAGGATTCTGAAGCTTTGTCTGACATACTATGGACATGTTGCAAGGAGGGACCCATCCTTGGAGAAGGACATCATGCTTGGACGGGTGGAGGGAAGTGCAGGAGAGGAAGGCCCTCGATGAGATGGATTGATACAGTGACTGGGATAATGAGGGTAGGTGTGTCAGAGAGAATAAGATTGGCACAGGACTGTTGTACATAGGGTCACTATGAGTCACAGGTGACTTGATGCCACATAACAATAACAACAACAACATACCATGGACTCCAAAAAAAACTAAGCAGATGTGTATTGGAGAAGGTGCAGTCAGAATGCTCCTTAGTGGCAAAAATGGTGAAACTTCATCATCTCAAATATTTGGGGCATGTTGCTAGAGGAGGCTATACTTTGGAAAGAAATATCATGCTTGGAAACGTAGAGGTTCATCAAAATAGAGGTAAACCCTTAACAAGCTGGATTTACACAGTGAGTGCAACAATGGGCTTAAGTATGTCAGGGATAGGGAGGATAGCATAAGATAGAACAAGGTTCAGATCTATTATTTGTATGATCAGAATGCATCATATATGACCATCAGCATCAAACAGTGATAACAACATTAGAAAAATAAACAAATGTATTTTTTAAAAAAAGACAATCAAAATAGTCTTTAAGCAAAAAGATGGGGAGATTTATGCCCACTTCCTTCTAACAGGTAATCATGAAAGATCAGTGCTTAAAAAAATAAAAAGCATCATGTTTATTAAGGTTCAGAGTCAGAAGAAATGAGAGAACATTTCAGTGAGATAAATCACATAATAACAAACTAAAAAGTCAACAATTTTGAACATGGCACAGGACTGGGAAAGCTGTTGATGATGATGCTTTATCAACAGTAGTAGTTTAATACTGTGATAATGACTCAAAATTTCAGTCATTTATTCATTCACTGCCATCCAGTTTGGTTTCTAAATCTACTTGGATCTTATACTTCTTCAGTTTGCAGATCATGAATTGGAGACGAGAGAACTAGATGGAGCACATAAACTCTTACATGCTTGCTCTGTCTGGACTATAATATACTCTGGTATTGTAGTCTCAAGTGTATTGTCCTGCTAATCAAAAAGGCCCCAAGTCTCCAGGAATTCATATACACCTGCTGCTTGGTTGAAGATAGTCTCATTCCAGTAAGATTTACTATGTTATAAATCACAACAGGAGAAAACTGTCCCCTTTTCTCCTAAAGCTGCTAATGGCTTCAAACAGCAGCATAGTCTTTGGATTAACAGTCCAGTTTGCTGCAGCCTATGCCACTAGACCTTACTTAACTAGTTGTTGTTGCTGCTGCTGATTGCAGTCTGAGTCAAGATTGGCTCATTAGCAACTCTATGAACAAAAGACCTAATGCCTTTCTACACCTATCTTTGTTTCTCTAAGTTCATAGAGTTTCCAGGGGCAAGTAGTTTATGAAGTGGATGCCACTTCTGCTTCCCAACCTATTTTACAACTGGAAGCTCCACCAAATACTGTCCACGATGGGAGACCATCCTGATATTTGATATACCAATGGCATAAGGTTCAGCATCATAACAAACCCAGGTTACCTCATACAGCACATTGACAAAGAATGATGTGCAAAGTGAAAGAATGTTCTGTTCCTCCAGATATAACATACTAGTTATGTTGATGGATGAAACCACCATTGAGATATAATTAATCTCATTTAGCAGCGGTTAAGTGTTGTCAATCGAAAGTGACTCAGAGTAAGCTTTGCACAAAAGACCTGAACTCGTTTCTATGATTAACATCATTTCTGTACATTTATAAGCAAGTCTGAGAGTTTCCATAGGCACCTAGTTTAGGAAGTGGATGTCACTACTGCTTCCCAACATGAATCCATCTTGAAGCTCATCCAACCATTGTACATAATGTGTAACCAGTATGGTATTTGACATGACTATGGGATAGTGTTCAGCATCACAGAAACTCCAAGTTGTTCAGTACAGCAAAGAGACAAATGATTGCTGTGTCTTTTAAAGAATATTTAATTAAAATTAGTAAATTTGGCCTGAGGGCCATAGGCCCTTGGGCCCTACAGGATTTTAAATCCATGCCCTCGAGCAGGCCTCCACCCTTACCCTTAATCTAACGTTCAAAGGCCACCCACTTTTGAGGGGGGTAAAGGAACAGTAACACACAACAAAAAAAGACCCTAGAACTTCACTTGCCTGAACGCCATCCAGATGAAACCACCTTTGAGACGACGGCCAGCCAGCCAGCAGACTTCCAGAGCAGAGGGAGACTTCAGCAGTAGTACAGTATAATAAACTTATTATGAATGAAATAACTCTTCAGGGCACCTTCCACTCATAAAGTGACCAGAGATTGAATCTACTTGGGTCTTATACTTTATCAGCTTGCAGATCATGAATTGGAGACGAGAGAACTAGATGGAGCACACAAACTGTTAAATGCTTGTTCGGTCTGAACTATAACATACTCTGGTATTATAGTCTCAAGTGTATTGTCCTGCTAATCAGAAAGGCCCTAAGTCTCCAGGAATTCAGATACACCTGCTGCTCAGTTGAAGACAGTGTCTCATTCCAGTAAGATTGACTATTTTTATAATCCTATGGAGGCTCGTTCTGAATTCAAATCTATTTGATGGCGATGAGTTTCAGTCAAATAGTCTTGAAATTTTCAAGGGGGTTCAGAATGACATAAAAACATATAGACATTTGCTGAGAGTAAGTAAGTGTCTATACCACAGGCAGCCAGTTTTAGAATGATTAAAAAACAAGTTATAATATTTGTAACAAGACAGGTGAATAAGAATATTTCAAATCTATAGTCTATTTATCTTTTAAAATAGGAGAAAAGTATTTTTTATCATCAGAGAAACAGGTTTTTCAATTCATCTATGATCATATAAGACTCTTAATTCAGAAAATTGTCAGTAAATTGTTAATTTTAAAGAAAAATTACTGAGCAACATATAATCTGTTCTTCTTCACAGTCATTTAAGACATCTGGAAGCTTTCTTTGTTGCCACTTTACTCAATTTTATCCACTTCTTAAAGCTTTCATTTAATTTATCATATATACAATGAACAGTCTCAACATTTCTGTCCTCCACACTGTGTCCCTCACTTTAAATTGAAGTTGAGAGCCCATTTCAAGAAAGGTTCTCAAGGGAAATTTCCCTCAATTAACTATGGCTCATTCTTTGATCTGTGCAATCCCTTCCTTATCACTCTCTGTCAGAATATTTCTTTGTATATATTCATTTTCATTGAATAGCAGCCTATCTCCTCTCTTTCGAAAGATTATAAAATTCTCGGAGCATAAGTCAAGTCTAATCTCAACTATGTACTTTGGGTTCCTATTATAGTGCTAAGCATCTGTGGGTGCTCAGCAAATGGCATTGACCTATTTACAAGGACTTCAAATTCTATATATAGATTTTGGAATCCCCTGCTTGAATGCACTAAAAGTCTTTGAATAATTTCCTCCTGCTCATCAAAAAAAAGTGTATTTCAGTGCATGAGAAATAAATCATTTGGCAGTGTCTATTTTACAGCTCGTTTTCAGCTTGGTAACAGTGAAGGACAAGTTGGGAAAAATGTTATTCTCTCTGAGACATGATTGTATTCATTACATTCTAAAGTGTATTGTGAATAATTTCTAAAGTACAAAAGTAATTAACATTAAACAGAAAATAATAAAAACAGTATTATCTTCAGGAAACAGCACGTGCAGGATATATTCAAGCTTGCAATCAGGTCATTATGAGGGGGAGAAACCCTTTGTTTTTATTTTTCAGCTGTGGGGTTTGCTTATAGTGCTATGGAATTACAGTGATTCTAACCTCAACTTGTTTATTTTAATGATAGTCTATGAGGTTTATAAAGTGGAAATCCTTTGCTTTACTTATTTGTTTTCACTGAAATATTACCTTGCCCTGCATACTTTTTATTCATTCTTTCAGGACCATATAAAAATAAACTAAAGCTGTTTTCTTCCAAGAATGGGGTAGAAAATACTAGAGCAACTGCCTCCTCTAAACCACTATTTTGTACCTCTAAGTTCATATCACCATGGAGATGTTTACAAGTTCCTTGTGTGGCTCCACTTAGGGAAGATTTGTTTTAATCAATGCAGGTAAAATTGAACATCAGTATTTTTTAGGCTTCCATTATCAGTACTGTTTTTAAAACTAAACTCCCCCGTTATTAGGTATTCTTGAACTGACTTCAACTCAGAGCAATCTCACTTAGAAGAGATAAAAATACTAACCTAACCTGCACCATCTACACAATTTCTGGTATGTGTGAACTCTCTGTTTCAGTCACCGTCCCAATGGATACATTGCCTTGATGCTAATGAACTACTGTTCCAAACATCGAAGGTTTTCCTAGACATTGATCCCTCTTAAAAAGACGTCCAGAATATGTGAAATAAACCCTCACCATCTGTGTTTCTAAGGGCCACTCTAGGCTGCACTTGTTCTAAACTGATTTCTTTGTTCTTCAGGAAGTCCATGGCATATTCAACACTCTTCAACAGCACCACAAAGTGAAGGTATCAACCCTTTAGTCTTTTTTTCTCTTTTAAACTGAGATTTGATTTTATTTTATTCTGGTTTTTTTTTCCCTGTGTACAGTCAAATTGGATCTGACTGGTACAGGAGGAGATTTCCCCTCCTTCTCCAGCAGAGCATCTGGTGGATTTGAACTGCGTACCTTTGGGATTGCAGAGCAGCTTCTTGCCACTAGGCCACCAGAGCTCCCCCTTTAATCTTTCTTACTGATTTTCCAATTTTCACATGCATATGAAGAAATTGAAAATACCATTAATAGAGAATGACAAAGGAAACATTGACAAAGTAAATAAATCAGAAACTGTTCTGGTCAATGGTGTGAAATGGTGGCAAAACATAGATTTCTTAAGTTTTGTGTATTTTTTCTTTGTAAGTAAACCAGTATATTTTTTAAAAAATTAAATATTCTTACTCTAAGTTTATTGTGTGACTAATAATAAAATTCTGGATCCTTAAAATAAGTTTTCCTTGCCCAGTGACAAGCCCATGGATGATTTTTTCTAATGGAATTGTGAGTTACTGTTGAGTTGGCTTCAAGTCATAGTGACCCTTTGTACAACACATCAAAATCCTGCCAAATTCTGTGCCATCCTCGTAATCCTGCTGTGTTTGCAGTCATTGTTGCAGTCACCATATCGTTCCATCTTATTGAGCATCTTTCTCTTTGTCACTATTTTACCAAGCACTGGTCCCTCCTGTAACCCATTCAAAGTCTATAAGATGATGCCTTAATGTTCTTGCTTCTAAAGAGTACTAGCTGTACGTCCAGTACAAATGTATTTGTTCTTTTTTGGCTGTTTATAGTATAGTCAGTATACTTTGTCAACCCCTCAAATAAAATTTATAGGGTGAACTTCAGTTAAATGCCAAAAGTTAGAATGATTAAAGAAGATTGCATTTCAGGAAATGGCTAGCTAAGTATTCTTTATGACTACTTTATTGAACAGCACACATGCCCATCAACAAACGATTAAACTGAGTAATTGTGTTATAGTCACACAATGAAATACTACATAGCACTAAAGAATAACAATTTTATAAAATACTATATAAGAGAGTCTAGAAAGCACTATGCTGAGTAAACTAACCCAATCTCATAAGGATAAATACTCCTAAAACCAATACTGTGAAAATAGAAGGATAACTAATAAGATATGTATAAATATTCAAAATCAGAGTGGCGAGAGAAAAAGGGAAAGGACAGAAAATGCTAGAAGAACAGAATTGAATGGGTCGATTGAGAGGATGAAGGAATAGGGAGTATTCAATGAGGACTCAAAAAGAAGGGTAATAGTAGAAATAGATAAATAGTAACTAGTTATATAAAATATGATGTCCATGAATGAAACACACTGAAAATGAAAAATTACATAAAACACACAGTACATAAATAAAACATACGGATTATTATATGAAAACCAATCAGAAAAGAACACTTTAGTGTAAAGTTTATGAAAGGCATTGGGAGAGTAGTAGGAGGGAGATATACAAGTCACAACAACAAAAAATCAATTAAATAAATCAGCAAACAAAAAATACTACAAACATGTTTCATTGTATGTTTCTGTATTAAAACTTTCAGAAATGTGCACTGAAATCCCGGAGGCACGTGGTTCGAATCCACCAGATACTCTGCTGGAGAAGGAGGGACAATCTTCTCCTGTACCAGTCAGATCCCATTTGACGGTACACTCACACAAAATAATAAAAACAAAACAAAAAACCTTTCAGCAAGAAGTCATGCTTTTGAAACAACCATCTCCAATTAACAGCTACTAGAGTGATACAGAGAAAGATAACTACCTACTGGATACTTAGAAGCCAAGGTAGAGTCCCAGAGTGCCTTAAGGTTTTGAGATAACAATCACAAGATCCTAATCTCTTTCCTTTAAGTTTCTTCATGCGTTCAGATTGATATGAAAACAGTCCCAGAAAATATAATATGTGCTTAAAAGTTGAGCCTCCATGATTCCTGTCCTCATTTGTTTATAAAGCAACTGTGATTGGCCTGAGCATCTGGAAGAAACTCCAACTTCTGTCAAACCTCTCCAACAAAAAGGAAAAATAGCACCTTGTGGAAAAAAAAAAAACCAACCCTAAACATGCTACTTATTTTAGATACATGTCCAGAACAAGATTTGAGCATTTGGAGACAACATGTCAGCTGCTTCTACAGGCAGAAGTTTCCTTTTAATTAGTAAACAGTAAACAATTCCTCTAGTCATGAATTTTCAGCTGTGTATCATTTTGACGTTTTTACCAAGAAGCATCAAGTTTTGTTTTTTGTACTACTTTGAGCTTGGCCTTTCTTCATTGTGGAATTGTATAAATCTAAGAAAGGCAGAACCAGAAATTAGTTATATGCTAGAGGTTCTCATCCTCAGTGCACTCCCCTCAACAAAGGAATTTCCTCTTCTTTTCTTGAGGAGAAATGAGCTCTTTCCAATAAACTGTTTCATGAACATTTCCACCTACAACTAATTTAAGTAGTTATCACAAAGGTTCAAGGAATAAAACAGCTATTTAATTTTTTAAAATGTAGGTTTTGGCTCCTCCATGAATTTTTTATACTTCTTTTAGGAAGAAGTTATTTCTTCTATATTTTTATTGTTTTTACAACATCTGTTGGAGCACTCACTGTGGAAGCCTTGTTAAGAAGTCAAGATTTTTCTACTTCTGGAATTCTCTGGGGTCAGATGATGTTTTGTCAAGTCAGATGCTGTTTTGTCAAGTGTTCTGGGTTAGGGCTAGACTATGTCTGCTATGTATTTAGCCCAAGGGGACAGAGACAGTTATGAAAGTCCCTGAAGGTGTGCAAACACAGGACACAGGTATTCTCAAGTGCCTAAAGCAGACAGGCAAGGAGGCAGAAACCACTAACGATA
Organism: Elephantulus edwardii; assembly: GCF_000299155.1. NCBI lineage: Eukaryota > Metazoa > Chordata > Mammalia > Macroscelidea > Macroscelididae > Elephantulus > Elephantulus edwardii. The sequence goes on along the minus strand of NW_006399835.1, from coordinate 4,219,825 downwards.
ACGCTAGGTAAGACGAAGGAATAAGGTCAAATGGCAGAGCTTCAGAGAGGGCTAACGTATGTATTTCTTCTCATATATCTGTAGTTTTTAATTTGAGAGCTCTGAAGACTTAGTGATAAGGAGTTATACTGCCAATCAACAGGTAGGCAATTCTAACCACCACTTGCCACTGGGAGAAAGAGGTGTAATCTCCTCCCACACTCGTTATAGTCTCTAAAAACCCACTGGAGGGTCAGTTATACGTTGGTTCAGACTCAGCTTCTGATTAGCTGGAATATAACGACAATGACATGAAAACTGTTAACATTTTTACAAGAATAATATATTTATATAAAAAAATTTAAGAAAATACTGCTGATAAAATTCTAATAAAAGCAGACTTAAGTTAGAAAGAACTCTATTAATTTCAATTTACCTTAGTGTCAATCTACTAAGGTAAAATTCTAAAATACTACAGAAATTGCTAAGTGTGAGCAAAACATACATATATTTTTTGTTGTATTTTAAATTTTACTTTCTGCAGAGTTCTCCTCATTACAATGTTCCCACATTTTCTTCTAACTTGACAACAAAGGTTTCAATTTCGAATATATTCTTTTCTAAGTTTTTTCAAAAGATATATATATATATATATACATATATATATTTTAACTGAAGAATTTTATTGTTTCACTACTGACTTTACAAAAATGTAGGTTTTTCTATATAAAATATTTTAGTTATTTATTTACTTTTTTTAATTGAAGCTCTGGTGGCCTAGTAGTAAGAAGCTGTGCTGAAATTCTGAAAGCAAAAGGTTCGAATCCACCAGCTGCTCCATAGAAGAAGGATGGGTAATCCCCTCCCATGAGATTAAAGGTCTCTGAATACTTGCAGGGGGGTCAGATATGGGTCAGTTCCAACTCTATAGTAAACAACAACCACCAATTTAAAATGACTCCACGGAACACAATAGGACAAAACTATAAACTTTTTGGAAGTAGCTGCTTATCCCTTCACTCGATGCTTAATCCACAGCATTACTAGGACTCTTTTTTTCATTACCACTGAAAATTAGAAATACTTCTAAATAATTATCCACCAGCATAACTTAAATTCATTCTTTTTTAATGGCTGAAAAAAATAGTGACAACAGAATACTATGCAGCATGCAGGAGCAATGATTTTGTAAATTACTACCAGACTTGGGAGATACCGGAAAGAATTGTCCTGAATGAACTCAGTCCCACAAAGACAAATATTGTATAAAACCATTATTGCAGAATGAGCGTAAGGATCCAAGTGGGGAAGGGGGGACGCAGAGGGGCGAGGATGTGCAGGGGGCAAGGGGATTAATCATCGGGTTGTACAATTTGATGGGTGGGGAGCGAGGGAAATTGGAAGAATCTGTTCTGGAAAATAATGCATTCTAATTTGGTAAATAAAAATAGTGCGCGGTATGAATTTATTATATCTTCAAAAATTTCTCTATTTAAGAACGTTGCTTTAATTTTTTTCATCTTATCACCAAGAACAGGCTATGATAAATATTTTGTACATATAACTTTACTTATTGGTTTTCTTTTTTTATAGACGGGAGAAGGAGAGGAGTTTCTATACCTAAGGGTTAATGCAATTTTTAATTTTAGTAGATATTACATTTCATAATGTCTCTTATATTTTAGATATCAGATTTGCCAGTTAAGTTGGCATCATTTTAAGTTATTGACAGCCTCATAGGTGTAATATGTTGTCTCTTTGTTAATTTTTTATTCACCTGACAAGTAGTCAATTTTAATATCATTTTCATATACTTGATCATTTGAAGATGATTTCTGTGAATTGATCCTTTATTCTTTTTTTTTTTTTTTCTGTTGAGTTTTTGTTCTCATCACGGAAGCTTTGGTGGCCTACTGGCCAGAAGCTGCGCTGAAATCCCATAGTGACAGGGTTTGAGGCCACCAGCTGCTCTGCAAGAGGCTTAACAATCTCCTTAAGTGTGATTAACGTCCTCTGCAAATGAGCCATAGAGTCAGCTATGGATCAGTTCCTACTCTATGGTACACAACAAAAATATTTGTGAGAGAAACAACCATCTGGCTTTATTCTCTAGTGCACCCATCTTTTTTCCAAATCTTTTTTATGTCTTTTTGCTTTGTCTGTGTTATCTTTTGACAAGAATTCATCTGCTTTTCCTCTTATACCTCCTGGCTTTTCAGTCTTAATCAGCAATATCATATTTAGCCTTAAATATATTTTTATTATTAATTTTAAGGAACGTTTACAGAGACTATGGATTTCCATTCATTAATTCTTGTATTTTCCTCCATGCCCACCCATCCTCCACCCAGTTAACTCTTCTCTTTGAAAACGAAAAGAAAAATTCTTTCATGGTTTTAAAATCCCTCCCCCCCAAGTCCACTCCACTATGTAGCCTTCATTCTGGATTCCTGCCATGACGATAATACCTAATCATATATCCCTTTTAAACAGTTCTCTCCCTCATCTGTATCAATGTAGCATACATAATTTATCACATCTTTCTCAATATCCTCCCACCCTGATGTCAGTCTCATTTTACATCAGTGGCACTACGCAATATTTGTCCTTTTGTGACTGAGATATTTCACTCAGCATAATGTCCTCCAGGGTCACACATTTTGTATAATATTTTATGAGTTCCTTGTTTTTCAATGCAGCATAGTATTCTGAATATACCAGAGCTTCTCTATCCATTCGTTTGTTGATGGGCACTTAGGTTGTTTCTAACCCTTTGCTATTGTGAACAAAGTCACAATAAACAAGAGTGTGCATATATCTGCTTGGGTGGCAATTATGGTTTCTTTGGGGTATATTCCCAGTAGAGGAATTGCTGGGTCAAATGGTATTTCAATTTACAACTTTTTGAGAAAGTGCCATACTGCCTTCCATAGTGGTTGCACCATATTACACTCCCACCAAAAGTAAATAAGGGTTTCAATTTTTCCACAACTGCTCCAGCATTAGTTGTTTGCTGTTCTGTTAAATTTTGCTATTCTTACTGGGATGATATGATCCTAATCCACAACATAAACAGTCTTCCAAGCATCCTGAAAAATCTACAACCAGGAGAAGATAAAATAGATGTATGGGATGTATTTGATTTTAAAAATCAAATCCCTATGCACATCTAAAAACTGCTCAACAGCGTAAAAAGGGAAACCACAAACTGGGAAAAAATATTTGGTAATGACATGTCAGATAAGGGACTTATATTTAGAATTTATAAAATACTCGAGCACCACAGCAAGATGAAGGTAAACAACCCAATTGAAAAGTGCGCACAGGCTATGAACAGACACTTCACCAAAGAAGACATTCAGATGGTGAACAAACACATGAAGAAGTGTTCAAAATCCCTAGCTCTGAGAGAGATGCAAATCAAAACAGCTAGCCTTATATATTTTGTATGACTTTAAAAAAATCATTATTGCCTTTACTTTAATTCTTTTTCTGATTAATCATTTAATTAAACAAAAATTTTGGCCTTGTTTATATATATATATATATATATATATATATATATATTAAGTTTACGAGCTATGATAAGAGGTTATCAGGAAAATTGGTAACAAAAATAGAAAATCTTATAAGATTTGCATAAATGCAACCCAAGCGACTGGTGAGACACTGTGAACCAGATAGTAACATCAATTAGAAACCAACTCTGCCACACAGCTATTTGGAGTTAGAAGCCTTAGGCATTAATATTCATAACACTAAAGCAGACATTGATTTGTACCCAAGGATTTATGATTTGTTTAATAATAATTCAGAAAAAACAGAGATGATAATTTAAACTCTAAATATGAAAAATCTTATTGAGAGAAGATTGACAGAGAACTAATCATAGTTTGTTTTTCAGATATTCTTGCCCATTTGAACTCTGTTGAGTTGCTAACTAAAAGTCAACAAATTGAATGCACCAGCCTTGAATGAAGCTGTAAGAGCACCCTAATATTTACAGTCTTAGAAACCTTTACTGGGTAGGAGTGTGTCTTTGTGAGTTATAATCAATTATTCAGTAGTAAAGAATTTGTTTTGTTCTTTTTATTCCTAGCTATCGATGTTGGAAGTTTTTATTGTTAGTAAATGTATCAAACAGAAACAAATCTGAGTGTAATTTATTTTCTATTTTAATACTAATAAGAAAAATTAAATTTCTAGTGTAAACACATTAAAAAGAGATTATAAGAAATTTTCATATTCACTTATATAATTTTTAATAAAATTTTTATTTTATGATGATTTACTTACATTTGTATACATTGTTTTCACACCTATTTTCTTTACCCACTCCTCCCTCCACCGATCAAATTGTGAGACCCTATGATTAACCCCTCACACCGCACCCATTATCACCCGTCTGCTCCCTCTCTCCCCTCCTTGGATCCTTATACACATTCTACAATAATGGTCTTATACAGTATTTGTCCTTATCTGACTGAGTTAGTTCACTTATCATTATGCTCTCCAGTTCTATTCAAGTTAGTAATTTACAAAATCATTGCTCCTGCATGCTGTGCATTAGTCCATCATGTAAATGCACCATAATTTCTCAATCCATTCAATTGTAATTGGACATTTGGGCTGTTTTCATGTTCTTTAGATGATGAATAATGCTGCTATGAACACTAGCGTACAACTCTCTGTTTGTGCTTCAGTTCTCATTTTCTCTGGGTATATTCCAACCAGTGGAATAGCTGGGTCATATGGAATTTCTATGTTCAGCTTTCTGAGGAAACGCCAAACTGCCTTCCAGAGTGGTTATACCATTTTACAATCCCACCAATGGTGTATAAGAGTTCCTTTCTCACCACATCCTCTCCAAAATGTATTAGTTGCTGGCCTGTTAAACTTTGCCAGTGTTGCTGGGATGATATGGTATCTTATTGTGGTTTTGATTTGCAACTCTCTTCTTGCCCATGATTTTGAGCATGTCTTCATGTGTCTGTTGACCATCCGAATGTCTTCCTCTGAAAATTCTTTCCATGTCTTTCACCCATTTTGTAATTGTGTTATCAGTCTTTTCCTTGTGGAGGCCCTATAAATTTTTTATATGAGATTTTTGTCTGAAATGGTTTTGTCAAATGTTTTTTCCAGTCAGTAGGTTATCTTTTCACTCTGTTCCAAAATGTTTCTGATGCACACAGATATTTAATCTTTAGAATACACCATACATCAATTTTAACACCTCCAGATTGTGCATTTCTGACTGGATTTGGTAGTCTTTTTATACCTTAGATTAGGCCATCTAAGCTTAACTAATAATCATGTTATCGGAAAGATTAGCAAGTATCAAGTTGATATGAGCTCATGATGGCTGACTATGTGCTATGTAGAATTTTCAAAAATGTTTTAAACCTTTGGAAACAGATCGTCAGATCTGTTGACAATGACTATGGGTGGGTTTGAACCATCAGTCTTTTGGAGAGGAGTCATCTATTTATGTCACTCGAGGAAACCATGTATTCTGTAGTTTATAACCCTAAAACAAATCAAACATTCTATAAGGGATTGAGACTCATTGTGACTCTGTAAGACACAGTAAAGTAGTTATATTAAGTTTCTGAAAATATAAAGATTTATAGAAACCGGCTGCCTTATCTTTCTCCAATAAAACAGCTGTTAGATTCAATTTACCAACCTTTGGAATAGCAGTCTAGTGATTAGACAGTGTATCACTATACTGTTGTTGTTAGATGTCACTGAATTTAATTAAATACTTTTGCAGTCCGAAGTTGACCACACACTTAATCAAGACACATTAATAATTTTCAGTGACTGGAATGTGGAAGTTGGAAACAATGACAAAGGAATCATGGTCAAAAATTAAGGACTTAATGAAAGAGATGAGGCTTGAGACCAAATGATTGAATTTTGTATGTTCAATGATTTATGATTAAATGATCCAGGAAGTATTAAAAGAAGATGGAAAGAATATACTGAGTCACTGTATCGAAAGGAATTGGCAGGCACAGAAGAATTTCATGAAACAACATATGAGCAAGAGCCTATGGTGATGAAAGAAGAAGTTCAGGCTGCTTTGAAGGAAATGACAAAAAATAAGGCCCCAGGAATAGATGGTATACCAATTGACATATTTCAGCTAACAGATGCTGCCCTGGACGTGCTCACCAAGCTGTGCCAAGAAATCTGGAGAACAACCACTTGGCCAACTGACTGGAAGAGATCTATATTTGTTCCTATCCCAAAGAAAGGTGACTCAACAGAATGTGGAAATTACAGAACAATCTCACTGATTTCACATGCAAGCAAGATTTTACTGAAGAGTATCCAAAAACGACTGGAACAGCACATCAGCAGAGAACTACCAGAAGCCCAGGCTGGATTTAGAAGGGGTGATGGTACTAGGGATATTGTAGCTGATGTTAGATGGATATTAGCTGAAAGCAGAGAATACCAGAGGAATGTTTATCTGTGTTTCATTGACTATGCAAAGCATTTGACTGTGTGGATCATAACAAACTGTGGCTGACTCTGAGAAGAATGGGAATCCCAGAACACTTTATCGTTCTAATGCGAAACCTATACTTGGACCAGGAGGCAGTCATCAGAACAGAGCAAGGAAACACTGCATGGTTCAAAATTGGGAAGGGTGTACGCCGGGGATGCATCCTATCTCCATATCTTTTCAACCTGTATGCAGAACAGATTATCCGGGAGGCTGGGCTCTATGAGGAGAAATGTGGGTTCAAGATTGGTGGACAATTTATCAACAATCTGTGTTATGCTTATGACACAATCCTGCTTGCTGAACCTGGACCAATTGGCAGCATCAGGATGGATGGTGAAGAGAATGAAATTGTACACAGCTTTAGTTTGCTTGGCTCCACAGTCAACACTCTTGGCACCAGTGGCCAGGAAATTAAAAGGCGCATTGCCATGGGAAAGTCTGCTGTTAGGGACCTCTCCAGAGTACCGAAGAGCAATGGTGTCTTTCTGGAGAATAAGGTGCGTTTGATACAGGCCATGGTCTTCACAATCACTTGTTATGCATCAGAGAGTTGGACAATGACCAAGGAGGATAGAAGGAGAATTGATGCCTTTGAGCTGTGGTGCTGGAGAAGAGTATTGAGAATACCATGGACTGCTAGGAAAACAAACAGATTCGTCCTGGAAAGGGTTAAACTGGGTGGCTCCTTGGAAGCAAGGATTCTGAGGCTCCGTCTAACATGCTTTGGACATGTTGTGAGGAGAGACAGATTCTTGGAGAAGGACATCATGCTTGGGAAGGTAGAGGGTCAGCGCAGGAGGGGAAGGCCCTCTATGAGGTGGATTGATTCAGTGACTGGGATAATCAGGATGGGAGTGTCAGAGACAGTGCGATCGGCACGGGACAGAGCAGAGTTTAGGGCTGTTGTACATAGGGTCGCTATGAGTCGCAAGCGACTCGACGGCACATAACAACAACAACAATAACAACAACAATGATTTATTAATAAATAAACTTTTTAAAAAATACAGAATTTGCCTTTCATATGGACCTCACCTGATGACACACAGGAGAATCAGTTTGATTATATGTGCAGAAATAATCACTGAAGAAGCTCAATAATAGCAATCTACAACTAACCAGGTGCTGACTTTGGGACACACCAACAATTACTCATTTGCAAGTTCAAATTGAAGCTAAAGAAATGAAAAATCTACAAGAACCAAAATACAACCTTGAGTTTATCCCATATGAGTTAAAAGGTTGATGCATTGAGCATTAGTGTTCAAAACCCAGAGGAACTGTCTTATAACATGAAGGATACCATCCATGAAGAAAGCAAAAGGCCATTAATATAGAGGAGAAATTAAAAACCAAAATGGATGCCAGAAAAGACTAGGAAAATTACATTAGGATGTCAAAAAGTCAAAAGAAAAGGAAGATATGCCAAAGCAAAAGAACTAAACGGCAGAATTCAAAGAGGAGTTTGATAAGACAAAGCAAAATATTATTATGAAATGTACGAAATGCTGGATGCAGAGAATAAAAGGGAAGAATTTTCTCTGACTTTCTTAAGCTTAAAGAAATGAAAAACAAATTCAAACCTTGAGTTTCTATGGGCAAAATCTTGAATGATCCACGAAGCACTAAAGGAAAATGTAGGGAATACACTGTCACTGTACCAAAAAAATTGGTCAACACTGAAAAATTTCAGGCAGTATCGTATGAACAACAGCCAATGTTAATGAAAGAAGTTTAAGCTGCAATGATGGTATTAGTAAAAAGGTAAGATCCCAGTAATCAATGGAATATCAAATGGTATGTTAAAACAATAGATATAGCCCTGGATGTGCTCACTAGTGGATGCCAGGATTCCATAGTCTTTGTTGTTTTTACTTTTAGGTGCCATCAAGTTAAGGAGGACTCATATTGACCCTATAAACAACAGACCTGAATCCTATCCTAACCTGTGCCATCTTCATCATCTCTGATACGCTTGAGTCCACTGGTGCAATCACTGTGTCAATCCATCTCATTGGTGAGTCTTCCTCTCTCTCAGTAACCTACCTTTCCCTTTCCAAAGAATAATTTTCCCAGCAACCTGTCCCAGATATGTGAAATGAAGCATCTTTGTCTCCAAGGAGCATTATGTTTTCACCTTTTCTAAGACATAACTGTTTGTCTTTTGCCAGTCCATGGGTTATTCAACACCCTTCTCCAATACCACAACTCAAAGGCATTTATTCTTCTTCTGTCATCCATAGTCACTGCCCAACCTCTTGGATTCATTGGAAGTAACTGAAAATACTATGTCCTGAATCAGGGGTACCTTAGTCTTCAAAAATGACATCATTGCTCTTCATTATTTTGGAAAGGTCCCTGATAGAAGACATGCCTATAGTAATATATTTCCTGATCTCCTGATGGCTATTACCAAAGGTACTGATGGTGGATCTAAAAATTATGGAATTGTTGACAGTGTTTGAATCCTTTCTCCATCTATCATCATGTTGCCTATTGGCCCAGTGGTAAGAACAATTGTTTTCTTGATGCTGAGATGTAATCCATATTGAAGACTTTAGTCTTTGATCCTCTGAAGCAACTGTTTCAAGTCTTTGGGCCCACTTTCACAAGAAAGGTTGTGCCATATGCATTATGGAGGTTATTGGTGAGTCTCCAATTCTGATGCTGCATTCCTCTTCAGAGAGTCCAGCTTCAAAAATTATCTGCTTAGCAAACAGATTGAATAAATACGGAGGACACACATCCTTTCTGATTTTAAATCACACAGTTCTGCTTTGTCCTTTTTGGACAACAGCTTCTTGATCCAGGTATAGATTTTACAAAAGCCCAATTAAGTATTCTAGGATTCCATTCCTCTCAATATTAGCCATAGGTTTTCTGTAATACACACAGTCCAATGCCTTTGCACAGTCAATAAAATATAGATAGACATTTTTTCTGGTATTTTCTGCTTTTAGGCAGGATTCATCTGACATCAGCAATGATACTGATAGCCTCTAGAAAAGCCAAATGATCAGAAGGTGGCTTAATGAAAACAAATTTAATAAAAGTGGAGCTATTTATATGTTGTAGCTCCAGCTCTAATTAATACTGCGTAGTCAGAAGTGATCATCCAGGAAATTTTCAGTGGCATTAAATCACACAAAAGATTGCCCATATATTTCCCATCGAGCAGCTGTTCGGCTGTTGTTGCTGCTATGTGCCATCAAATCTACTACAGCTCATTGTGACCCTCCACACAATAGCTCTGGACCCTGCACTATCCTGAGTCAATCTAACTGTCTCTGACACATGTACCACCCAAAACCCAGCTACTGTGTCAATATATCTCATTCAGGGTCTTCCTGTACTGTGCTATCCCTCCAAACTTCTATAATATCTGTCTCCAAGGACTGGTCCCTCCTGGCAACATATCCAAAGTATGTGAGATGGAGCTTCAAAATCCTTGCCTCCAAGGAAAAGTTTACTTTCACTCCCTCCAGGTCAGACCTGTTTGTTCTCTTGGCAGTCCATGTTGTTATTGTTGTTGTTAGGTGTTGCTGAGTCAAGTACAACTCATGGTGACCCTATGAACCCTGTCTTATCCTATGCCATCCTCATACCTCCTGGCACAGAAAAGCCCAGTATAGCAGTCACGGTGTCAGTCCACCTAGTTGAAGGTCTTTCTCTCTTTCACTAACACTCCACTCTTCCAAGCATCATGTCACATTCCAAGGAATAGCCCCTCCTAGCAAAATGCCTGAAGTAGGTGAGGCAATGCCTCCTTATCCTTGGATCCAAAGAGCACTCTGACAGCAAGCACCCTCTCCAGGGCACATTTAGTTGTTCTTTTGGCAGTCTATGAAATGTTCAGTTCTCTTCTCCAACACCACAACTCAAAGATATCAATTCTTCTCCTGCCATCCCTATTCATTGTCCAGGTCTCAGATGCACAGCAAGTGGTCAAAAAATCACCAAACTTTTCTTCCAAGGGCCTTTGGGGGACTGAACCTTCAAATTTTTATCTAGCAACAGCATGAAAACTGTTTGTAACATAGTGACTTACAGGAGAGATTGACAATTTACACCCAAGAATCTTCCAGATCAGAGTTAGTCAACCACAACTCCATTTTTTCTCTCACCAATTAGTTCAATTGTATTACACAGTACTCCTCAAAATCAAAAGATGAATTGAATTAGGTAAACCTTCTTTCAGAGACCTTTCCTGAGTACTGAGAAGCAACAACTTCAGTCTAGAGACGAAGGTACACATGATCCAGGCCTTGGTCTTTGCAACTACTTGCTATGCATCGGAGAACTGTACAATGACTAAGAATGATAGAAGAATAATTGATCCTTTGAGTTGGGGTGCTGGAGAAGAGTCTTGAGTATACCATGGACTTCCAAGAAAACAAATAGGTCTGTCTCAGAGAGGGTGAAACCAAGTTTCTTCTTGGAGAGTAGAAAATTGAAGCTCTATCTCACATTTTTTGGGAATGTGCCCAGGAGGGATCTATCCTTGGAGAAGGACATCATGTTTGGACAGCGCAGGAGAAGAAGACCCTGGATGAGATGCACTGATACATTTACTAGGGCAATGGGGGTTGGTGTGTCAGAATCAGTGAGACTGGCTCAGGACAGGAAAGACTTCAGAGCTGTGGTACATAGGGTTGTTATGAGTAACTGGTGAGTTGATGGCACATAACAATGACCTCAACAATCATAGCTACCACCTAATGAGTGCGTTCTAACAGGAACTTCACAATCATTCTTTCATTCAAGTCTCTCACCAAATCAATGAAAATGTCTATTCTCTTCTCACTTTGCAAATAAGGAAACTGAAACAGAACTAATTTAGATTAGCTCATACAGTAAATGTATAACAGATGTGGATATGAAAGAGACTAAAGGCTGACTCTTTCATTGTATGTAAGGAATGTAACTATTTGGCTTAAGCCTGATAGATAAGTTGTTTTTCTGCGCCTGCTAGCTACTGTGGGCTTAATAAAAATTTTCTTATTTCTCTGCTTCTTTCTTAAACTAGCCTAATTAGATCCCCAGTTTGGGGAGAATTCCCAAGCAGATTTTTTAGTCTAGAGTGCAGTTATTCTGAGGCACAAGGTATCAGTGAAAAGACTGATCTTTATATTTCAGTCCTGATAAGGATAATAGAGAAGCAAAAGAGAAAAGCTAAATTAATTCAGCATCTGGACTTTGATTTGATACCAAATCATAAGAGCGTTGAACATCTCAACTATTTATATTCTTAAATATTCAATCTGAAATTGAGGAAAGAAAATCTTTATTTTACAGAGTCTTCGGGCACTACTTTTGTCCTTGGTCTTTATTTTTGTGGCTTAAAGAGAATGGTTATAAAAGCAATTTAGCAAGTGAAGAAAATGTGTGTGTGTGTGTGTGTGTGTTAAAGATTCCTCTTCATATGTTAATTGTTTTACTATTCCTTGACCGTGTAACAAACATTTCTGAGTATTTATCACATTTAAAATTGCACTACAAACTAAAGCCAATTGTAATTTTATTTGACTAACAGCAGCCCCATGTATATCTGACTAGAACTACCCTTCATAGAGCTTTTTAGACTGAGAACTTCCAAAAGCAGACCATCAGACTTTCTTTCTTATATAGTTTTGAGTGAGGTCAAATCATTAACTTTTCAGATAATAGCCCAGCACTTAATTGCTTACATTGCCCAGACACTCAATATACACTAATCTGTAGCCAATTAACCCTACTTGTTTGTTAGTTTGTCATATTGTATTGGCTTGAGTGCTGTGATAATGCTGGAAGATATGCCACTGGTATTTGAAATACCAGCAGCATTTCTGTGAACAACTTGCAGTACAATTTCTGACCAAGATAGGCTTATGGATAAGGAACTGGTAATTTTCTTCTGACAAAACTGGCAAGTGGAAACCTTATGAATCATATTGTTTGAAATAGTCCTGGAAGATGGACTCCTTAGACTGGAAAACACTCAAAATATGACTGAGAAACAGCGACCTTCTCAAAGTAGAAAAATCATTGAAATACAGCAGTGGGCAGCAGTAGTTGTAGTAATAATATTTTGTATTTCTATATTGATGAAAGTTATTCAAGTGTTCAGGTCTTTTGTTCTGAAGGTCATCTACAACTTCACAACACTTAACAACAGCATTCCTTTTATTATGCCTTTCAGTAACTATTCCTTTACATTTGTTAATGGTTTACTCTAAACTTCTTAACTAATATAGGAATTCTTGAGATTCAATAGGTTTGGAGCAGGCATGTTGTTATTATGTACTGTAGAGTCAGAACCCACTCATAGCTGGCCCTGGCAAATTTTAAGGGCAGTTAATCGTACAAGAGGAGATTGTCCATCCTGATCCCATGGAGGGAAACCGCAAATGACAGCCTACGTTGCTGCTGACTTTCAGCATTGGCTAGCTCCCTAATAAAAAGCTGTTCTCTCTCTTCTTAAAAGCTAAGTTGTTGTGTTTTGTTGTTTTGATAAGGAGCTGTGTTGCAATCCCGAAAGCATGCAGTTCAAATCCACCAGCAGCTCCCCAGGAGAGATGGGCAATCTCTCATGTGATTAAACTGCCCCTGACAACGTGTAGGATGGTCAGAAATAGGTTAGTTCTGATTTGATGGTACACAGCAACAACAGTCAGTGATACCTAGTGTAAGGTAGCACCACTGCCACTGAATCAGTTCTCACTCACAGCAAGCGTCCATTGGGTTCATGAGACTCTAGTGGCATAGTCTGTGGTATGCTGTGTTCCTAAACCAAAGGTCACATTTCTAATCCACAAGCATCTCTGTGGTAGCTAGAAGGGCAGTTTATTTAAATTCATATTTATAGCCACAAAAAAATGATGGAGGGTTATTATTAGTCAAAATTGACTCATGGCATTGAGTGGTTGGAGGAAAATGATAAACAGAAGAGATAGTCCATCTTTCTCTCAGTTGTTAACTACCCGACACCACAACTAGATTTTTCTCATTAAAGCAGAGATAATCATAACAATAGCAAAAAAGATAAAAAGTATAGAAAAAAACGTAATTTGAAATATAAAAAGCTTATAAGATTTTCATTTGCTGATGTTGTATATACGCCTCAAAATGACTGCAAAAAAATCCAGATATGAAATGTGTAAAGTTTAGGGACTTTTCGGTAATCAAAAGTACAAGAGAATATATAAAAAACCTATATAATAGATATTAGGGAACTGAAACAGATAGATATTGACCATTTTAATCAAAACTATTTGGTCTATTATGTGATTTTGCATCCATTCTCAAAAGAAACATTTCAAGACTTACCTGGAAATACGAAACTGTCAAGATGATATAACAACCATATAGCTAAAAGGAATATTAATAAATATGGTCAGGGAGGCTGGGCTCTATGAGGAGAAGTGTGATGTGAGGATTGGCGGACGATTCATCAACAATCTGCATTATGCAGATGACACAACCCTGCTTGCTGAAACTGAGGAGGACCTGAAGCGTTTGCTGCAGAGGGTCAAGGACTGCAGCCTTCAATATGGTTTGAGGCTCAGTGCCAAGAAGACAAAGATTCTCACCACTGGACCGATTGACAGCATCAGGATGCATGGTGAAGAGATTGAGATTGTTCATAGCTTTAGTTTGCTTGGCTCCACAGTCAACACTCTCGGCACCAATAGCTAGGAAATTAAAAGACATATTGTGTTGAGAAAATCTGCTGTTAGGGACCTCTCCAAAACACTGAAGTGCAATGGTCTCTCTCTGGAGACTAAGGTGTGTATGATAAAGGCTCTGGTCTTTGCAATCACTTGTTATGCCTCAGAGAGTTGGACAATGACTAAGGAGAATAGAAGGAGAATTGATGCCTTTGAACTGTGGTACTGGAGAAGAGTATTGAGGGTACCATGGACTGCTAGGAAAACAAACAGATTCATCCTATAGAGGGTTAAACCAGGTGGCTCCCTGGAGGTAACGATTCTGAGGCTCCGTTTAATATACTTTGGACATGTTGTAAAGAGGGACATCATGCTTGGTAGGGTGGAGGGACAGTGCAGGAAGGGAAGGCCCGCTATGAGGTGGATTGATTCAGTGACTGGGGTAACCAAGATGGGTGTGTCAGAGGCAGTGCGATTGGCACAGGATAGAGCAGGGTTTAGGGCTGTTGTACATAGGGTCGCTATGAGTTGCCAGTGACTCGATGGCACATAACAACAACAACAATAACATTAATTTAGATGTCAATCATTAATATAAAAATTAATGAAATTAGACGTTTTTATCAATTTCTCCAGTATGAAATTGCTTAAATATGCAATCAAGGTTTATTGTTAATTATTGGTTAATGAGATGTTAAAGTTGGACATAAAGAAGCATCATCAATAGCTTGAAACTACAGCCTAGCTGATGGAAATGAAAGAGATCTAGTCACCTAATCTGTATCAAGTTGTGCTCCTATCTCAAAGATTGTACATATTGGGGTTTTAATCCACTATCAACTCTCAGAAGAGAGAAAACCAGTCTTTTCTCTTATGAATTTTTAGTTTTGGAAACATAAGGAATGATTTGCTAAGAATTAGAATCAATTTGATAGTAGTCAGTTTGAATTTTGAGTAGATGAAAACTATAGTGCATAAAACATAAAAAGAATATTTCAAGACCAATTGATTGATTGATTGCAAGTACTTTCTCCTTTCAACAACATAAATAGTGACTATACATGTGGATCTTGCCACGTGGAATACACAGGAAACAAATCAGCTACATTTGTGGAAAATAGCAATGGAGAAAGTTAGTATCATTAGTTACTTTAAAAAGGCTAGCTGCCAACAGTCAAACAGATCATCAATTTTTAATTGCAACTTCAAATTAAAGCTGAAAAAAATGGAAAAATAATCTAGAGCTTAAATATGACTTTTCGTATATACTACAATGAAATGTGCGAGGAGCTAGAGTCAG
>NW_006399835.1:4190393-4202833 GCF_000299155.1 Elephantulus edwardii | reverse complement strand
ACCCTCTATGAGATGGATTGATTCGGTGACTGGGGTAATCGGGATGCATGTGTCAGAGGCGGTGCGGTTGGCGCAGGATAGAGCAGGGTTTAGGGCTATTGTGCATAGGGTCCCTATGAGTCAGAATCGACTCGACAGCACATAACAACAACAACAACAACAACATATACTACCTGAATTTAGAAACCATTTCAACATTAGATGTAACACACTGAACCTTAATGATGAGTTGTGGAATGGCATCAACTACATCATTCACCAAGAAAAATGAGTTATATAATGAAGAATCAATGATATGTTGAATATAAAATTTGTGCTTCACTGAAGACTTTACTCAAAAATAAGTCTCCATAAAGTGTCACAATGCTAATTTAACTGTTTCAACTAGTAGGTGCAGTGCTGAAAGCACTCACTTACCTATGCCAAGAAATTTGAAAGACCACAGCCTAACCAACCAACTGGAAGAGATCCATATTGGTGCCCATTGCAAAAATAGCTGATCTAGCAGAAGACAAACATTTTAAAATAATGTCACATACAAACAGGATTTTGCTGAAAATAATGAAAAAAAAAAAGGATTGCAGCAGTACCAGAATGAACAAAATATCAAAAGGGAACTGCCAAAAATACAAGCCAAATTCAGAAGGGATATCATTGCTGATGTACAGAGAGAATACAGCTGAGAACAGAAATACCAGAAATATTTCCACTGTATTTTGAATTACTTGAATGTGTGGATTATAAAACAAATTATGGATATAATTTTGAAGAGTGATATTCCAGAACACTTCATTTTGACCATACACAACCTGTATATAAACCAAGAAACAGTCGTTTGAATAGCACAAGGTGATTGGTTCTGTTTTCAAAAATCGGGAAAGCTGTGTGTTAGGGTTGTATACTTTTACATACCCATTTAATATGTCTGCTCAGTAAATTATCCAAGAAGCTGGACTATATGAAGAAAAATGTGGCATTTGGATTAGATGAAGATTAATTAACAACCTGCCATAGCAGCTGAGTTGATATAACCTTGCTTCCTAAAAATAAAGAGTACTTGAATTCTTGACAAAGCTCAAGGACTATAGTCTTTGCATATAATTTGGATTATAACCAACACAAAGGAAACAAAAATCCTTACAATCAGATCAATAAGCAATATCATGATAATGGGGAAAAAATAGAAGTTGTTTAATTTTTCTTGGATCCACAATCAACGACCAACCACAAGAGCAGTAGTTAAGAAATCAAATTATGTACTTCATTGGCAAATCCACTCCAGAAGACTTCTTTAAACTATTAAAAAGTAAAAGTGCAGTTATGATAATATGGTGTGTCTTATCCAACTCATATTCTACTGACCTTGTATGCATGTGAAGGTTGGACAGGGAATTAGGAAGACCAGAAAAGAATGTATATCTTTTAATTTTGGTGATGTAAACATTATTAATTATACAATGGACTTCAGAAGACTGAACAAATCTGTCTTGGAAGAAATTGTTATGGAATGCTCATTACACAAAAAGATACTGTGATGTTATGTTACAGTTAATATGTTATCATTAGCAACCTGGAAAACATTATACTTTGTACATTAAACGTTTAGAGATAAAGAAAAATACCCTCAATGATTTGAATTGACACAGAGGCTGCTACAATATGTTCAAACATGTGATAGTGAGAATGGTGTGAAATTGGGTAATATTTCATTATGTTGTGCATAGGATTTCTGTGAGTTGTAATCACCTCTGTGGAACATTACAACAACAGCTAAAGGAACAATACCTTGCTATGTATTGTGCTATTGTTTTGTGTTATTGAATCAGAATTAACTCATAGCTGACTCTCCAACAAGTGTTCAGAGCCTGTAAATTGCATGTGAGGAGATTGTCCATTTTCTCTTGCAGAGCATATGGAGGATTAGAACCACATGCCTTTGGTATAATAGAGCAGCTCCTTATCCTAATCCATCAGATTACTCCTTACTATGTATTAGAAGTATTTTTTTTTTAAAAAGAACTTAGTCCCTGAATCAGACAATAAAAAAACGTCAGATTTTTGTCACCAAGTACCTTGTAAGAAAGGAATAATGATTAGGTAAAACGTTGGAATCAGTGGGAAAAAAAAATTTCCAATTGAGACATGAATAGTTTAATCTTGTAGATGAATACAGAACGCAGTTACTTCTTTTGTGACTAGAAATTCTTGGGTATAACTTCCATAAGACACCAGTTCTTGCTCTAAATATATAACAAAATGTATTAACAGAATATTTTGATCCATGACCTATCAAAAGCAATGTATATTATCAAAGTACATTTCACTTCATTCAGTATGCTTTGATCTAGGAACTTCCTGGATTTTAAGATAGAGATATGAACAAATTTTACCAGATCTCAGCCCACATAATCTTAGATTTATTTTTTTTATGTTCACCAATGAATTCAAATATATTATAGAGATAGACACAACTTTTCATCAATTTCAGATGATAATATTCTTTTTCAGAATATAAAAATAATATTATTTTCAGAAAAAAATATCATATATAAAGATGTGAAACAAATATGATGAAATAAGCTTTGCAATCAGAAAGCAAGAATAAGAAAAACTCAGATCAAATAGGGGCACAGAGACTCTTTGCTGCTACTGCCTCTGCTGTTCCTAAAATATTACTTCCAAAATGTCTATCCATATGGCTCTTGCATAATTTCTCTGTGCACTTAGAACCCAATGCAGATGCAACAAGAGGAAACATGAAATGATTTTAAAAAATCATACATATTCAAGAAATGATGGTGCTCAAAAAGCCCTAATTTTTACTTTATTGATTAATTAACTATGAAAAGCAGTTTTTCATAAAAAAATGACATTGGAGTTAATTGTCATTGTTAGGTGTTGTTGATTTTACTACAACACATAACAATGCTACAAACAACAGATCAGAACCTCTCCTTATCATCCATCATCATCACAAACTCGGCTGTATTTCAGTCCATTATTGTAATCACATGCCAATTTCAGAACTGATAGTTAATTAAAAGATATTTTTTAAATTATATTATTTAATTTACTTATAGAATAATAAATTATTCTTATCCATTTAATTAAATAGATGTTAATAGACCTTTTTTCAGATTCTGTGTTATTTACAAATGATATACACTACTGTATCAAATGTAGTTATGGTTACCTACCCATTTTGGACAGTTTTTGCTGAAGCTCCCACATTAAAACAGGCTTGGAAGCAGGGTAGCATCCACTTCTGAAATAGCTTGCCTCCAAAAACTCTATGAACTTAGAGAAACGATTAAAGTTACATAATAATGTTCAGGTGTTTTGTTCATTGGGTTGCTACGGGTCATCTATGACTCAATGGCACTTAACAATAACAACATGTTACAGAGTAAGGCATTTCTTGGAGATAATAGATAGCCTATATAAATAATTAAAATAATATGAGTGGTATATATAATATATAGGAGGAACAACTCTTTTATATAACAAATCTTTTCATGTAAGATATTTATAAAATTTCACAACTCTTCACAAATAGCATGAATTATCAGTATTAGGCCAAGAAGAGACTCAAGAAATAATCCAACTACTTTACAAGTGAGGAAATTGAACAAAAGAGGTTATTTGTGTAAATTCTAAGAGTCCATTGTAGAGAATTTTTTTTTCTAGAGTTATATTATGGAAATAAATATTGTAATGTATAGTACTGGCTTTCAAAAACAGTGATATCTTTAAAGTGTTTGCAAAAAGTAAGTACTTATAGGTACATTTTACAATACTTGCTTGTAAAGCATGACCATTTTCATCTGTTCATACACAACTTCCAAATCCCATATTATAGTTGATATGTTTTTGAGATAAGGGATTAATCAAAGTCACTGAAAAGAATGTATCTTCTTTCAGAATAAAGAATGTTAACTAACTTAATCAAGAAAAGAGATTAATAGTCCTAAATAAATGTCTAGGGAGAAGGGGTAATCTGTGGTAAGTGATAAGTACTGCACTGCAATCCCAAAAGCACAGGGTTCTAATCCATTGGCTGCTCCATCGGAGTCAAGCTTAATGTTAACAATTTTTTTTAAAAAAATACTATTAACTGGATAGAGCACCGTAGATGTAAACACTAGAATTTAGGAAAAGTTTAATGTTAAGAAAAAGTTATAAAGGAAGAGAGTGTATGGAGAGGGTAGGGATATTTGTGTCCAGAGAAGAAAAAAAGAAGAAAGATTTCCTTGGCTGATGAATGAACTTAGGTCATAACAGGAAGAGTGCTGAATCCCAACCACTACACCACCAGAAAGTATCATGGCACAAACAGAGACTAAGGTGATTTATATATGTACCATTGCTCACTCTCTTATGAGTCAGAACCCACTCCTAGCTGACCCTCCAGTAGGTTTCTGAGACTATAACTTCAATGGGGGAAGACCGCACATCTCTCTCCCACATTACTGCTGGTGGATTAAAAGGGCCAGAGATGTGCAGTCTTTGACTTAGCAGTGTAACCTACTTTGGACTATATAGGAGAGTCACCAGAACTCCCCTGTGTGCAATATATTATTGGTATTGTGTGTGTTAGAGTCAAAATCCACTCATAGTTTATACTACAGTGGGTATTCAGAAGCAGTAAATCCCACAGCAGGACATTGCCCATCTGTCTCCCCTGGACCCGCTAGTAGATTTGAACCTTGTGCCTTGGGGTTGCAGAATCTAGGCCACCAGAGCTCCCATGTATACTACATAGGCTTTGCAATTTATTTTCTATTTTCTTAGGAGAAGTTTTCCTTATGGAAAGAAGTTTAATGGCTGCAATAATTTTTCAAATATACAGAAACAATGATGCCAAATAGGGGAAAAATATCCTTCAAAATATACTAAATATTTAAAATGTCTGTTTAGGGAGTTCTTGTGGCAACATGGCAATGAGTTGCACTGCCAACAAAAAAGCAAAAAAATATGAATTTCAATCTCTCTAGTTGCTCTTTAGGAGGAAGATTGGAGGTCTCCTCCCTAGTGATTTACTGGCATTGAAAACCCATTGGAGGTTCAGCTATGGGTCCGTTCTGACCTTACAGTAGCTAACTTAAGTCTGTTAATGAACATAGTTGTTGCATGTAAGCCTGTGGCACATGAATGAACTGAGGATCAAGAGAATTTTAAAATTTGCTAGTAAATGTAAAAATTATGATCCTAGGATCAAAAATCTATAAGGCTCCATGACCTTTATAAAAAAACCAACAAAACAAACAAACAACAAACACCACAAAATGGGATCTTGCAGTCTCATGATAGTGGAGTCCAAGGTCAAGATGTAGAGAGGAAATTTGAGGAGAAAAGAAATGAAGAAAAATAAGTGTCAATCAGAGAGATGCAAATCAAAACCACAATAAGATACCATCTCATCCCAGTAGCAATAGTAAAGTTTAACAGGAAAGCAAGTAATAATGTTGATGAGAATACGGTGAGATAGGAACTCTTTTACATTGTTGGTGGGATTGTACAATGGTACAACCACTCTGGAAAGCAGTTTGACACTTATTCAAAAAGCTGAACATGGAAATTCCATATGACCCAGCTATTCTATTGCTTGGAATATACTCCAAGAAAATGAGAACTAAGGATGAAATGGACACTTGTACACCAATGTTAATAGTAGCATTATTCACCATCACAAGAACATGGAAATAGCCCAGATGTCCAACCACAAATTAATGGATTGAGAAGTTGTGGTACATCATACAATGGAATACTATGCAGCATGCAGGAGCAATGATTTTGTAAATTACTACCTAACTTGGGGGGGACTGGTGAGCATTATGTTGAGTGAACTAACTCAGCCTCACAAGGACAATAACTGTATAAAACCATTATCGTAGAATTAGTTTGAGGATCCAAGATGGAGAGGAAGGTGTAAATAGAAGGGTGAGAATAGGTGGGAAGGTAGGGTATTAGTTATAGTGATGCACAATTTGATGGGTAGGTAGGGTAAAATAAATGGGAAGGATCTTTTGTGAAAAATAATATATTCAAACTTTGCAAATAAATCAGAATAAAATTTATAAAAAGAAAAAGAAATTAAGATCATTTAAAAACTGAATCAATAAAACAAACAAGAAGGAAACGAAACTAATTCATAGAGCTATGTAAGAAAATTAGTTCCCCTCCCCAAAAGAAAAGAAAGAAAATTATTCCCATCATTTTGAGACATATAGCACAGATTAGAGACTATTCATAGTGTCACCTCTTAGGTAAACAAAAACATTACTTTTCCTAGCTTCCTTTGAAATGAGGTCAAGGTCATATAACTGAGTTCTGGTCAAGGGAATATGGTTTAATCTGGTTATAAAACTTCATGTAAAATTTTCACCACTCATTTTGCTCATGTCGTTGTTGTTGTTATGTGCCATATAGTTGCCTGTAACTCATAGTGGCCCAATGTGTACAGTAGCTCTGAAACCTGCCCTGTTCTGAACCAGTTTCACTAATACCCACACACCTACCTCCATTACCTCAGTTACTTTATCTAACCATCTCATCTGGGGTCTTCCTCACCTACGCCCTCCATGCCTCCACCCTTCCAAGCATAACGCCTTTCTCTAAGAACCAGTTCTTCCTGGCCACGTGGACAAAGTATGTGAGATGTAGCTCCATAATTCTAGCCACCAAGGAGAAACTTGTTTTCACCCTCTCCAAGACAGACTTACTTGTTTCCTTGGCAGTCCAAGGATATCCTCAGGGTTCAAGGTCAAAGAAGGCAGGATCACTGAGTCATTGGGTAGAACAAAGGTGCCCAGGAGAGCGACCTGACTAGCACTGGGTTATGATATGAACAGTAAATACACATCTTTGTGTTAAGCTATTAAAATTTGTAAGTTATTTGTTATGGCATGTGATTATTTGCTATGAAAAATTTATTTCCCTGACATATACCCTAACACTAACTTGATTTACCATTCCCATTTTCTGTAATGGATAGAGAGACAGAGACAGAGAGAGGACATAAATTGTCCAAAGGCCATGCAAAGTCATATCGACAATTAGAAATTAATTAAAGCAACTAGAGGTACAGTCTTAACTCAGCGTACAGCTCATTACTTGACAATACCAGTAGGAAATCAAACATGAGGTGGGGTGGGGGATAAAAATACTCTTTCTGTATAAGGAGCCTATTATAAGTGGTATAATGGTAAAAAAAAAAAAACCCAAAACAAACACACATATAAAAACTGAGTACACCAAAATTCAGCAGTTCTAACCTAAAAGCAAATCTACAGAAGAAGGATAAGGTATTTTATGTTCATATTTACAGCCTTGAAAACCCTTTGGGATATTTTTATAAAGAAGCTATCCTACAAGGTTGCCTTGAGTCAGAATTGTCTCAGTGGCTGTGATCTTTTGTTTTGTTTTCTGGTACCACAACCCAAATTGGCAATATATTTTGGCACTTCCAAATCAATCATTTGGTGATAACCTTCAGTACTGTTAATGTTTAACTCTAAACGAAAAGCATAATGGAGTGTTCTGTTTGGCTGGGGGTGGGGGTGTTGTTGTTTGTGTGTGATATGGAGAAGGATCCTACGCATCGCTTACCCTCTAGTGGGTTTTCCTGAGGAGCAGCTGGTGCATCCAAACTAGTGTCTTTGTGCTGGCAGCCCAATGAGTCATAAACCCCCAAAACTCCAAACTACCTCTCTACTAGGGTTTTAAATCTTACCTGAAGGAGACTGCTGCCTCTTTTTCTTCTTGCACAGTGGTTGGGTGAAGACACACCAATTTTGGACTAGCAATCCAACACTCCAGTGAGCGACTAAATAACTAAAGCTTCCTAGGAATATGAGTAAAATAGGTATATACATTAGATAGGGCAGATAGAGTTAAAATAAATCATGAGCACTGTTGTTGTTGTTGATTGCCCTCAATTCGAGCACGACTCATAGCAACCCTATGAAGCCTGAAGCCTTTATATAACTATCGTCATTTCTCAAAGTTCAGAGAGTTTCCGGAGGCAGGTTGTTTATGAAGTGGATGCCACTCCTGCATATAGTCATTGCTAGAAGCTAAAAATAAATTCGTTGGATGTAGGACTGGGATAGGGGCAGTAGATCAAAGTTGTGAGGAAGAAGTTGAGTACATTATAATGGAAACAGAGTTTGTTTCACTTTCAACAAAAGCTCTCATGTGCTATGAGGAATGAATGATAGAGGAATTAAAAAGACCTGCTTTTAAGGATTACAGAAAGCTAAGTTCCTTTTTCAAAGCACAGGTGAAGCAAATTGGGGGTGGGGTGGGAATGAGGAGCTTTAGATTCACTGAGGTAGAAACTCAATTAAGTGAATATTGAATCCATTCACAAATCATTTCAAATGTAATCCAGAACTTGAATGCCCAGTCTTCTATTTAGTATTAGCAAAACACTAACCTTTCAATTTTTATTTCATCTGATTCCTACTAAAAAGAAACACTTTGGACTTAGATTCATTATCATGCATAATGTAAGTATTCCATTTAGCAGAAGAAATAAAAAGAAGAAAACCTCACACATCAAAACACTTCTACTTTCAATTTAAGTGCCTTTATAAAAAAAAATCCACAATAGTTTCAATTAACGAGGATGTTTTTAGGAACCTTAATAGCATTGAGAATCCATAGTGAAGTATTTTTTAGAAATCAAAGTAGAAACAAGGGTTTTGTTTTTGCTTTAAATGACAACTTATAATAGCAGACTCTGAACTGTAGATTCTGATAGCGTTGCTATTTCTAGTCTTTGTTTTTAGCATTAGTTGTGAAGTTTGGCTGCAGGTAGTTTTGCATAAAGAAGTTTTCACTAGAAAATTAACAAAGCGGATCTGATTGTAGTGTAGTTAAGTGCTTGGCTGCTAACCCAAAGGCAACTGATTCAACCTCACTCCTCACGCCACAGAAAAAAAGATACGGCAATGTGCTTTCCCAACACTTACAGTGTGAACATCTTATAGGGCTGCTCTCAACTTGACAGCAATTAGTTTTATTCTTTTTGAGTAAATCAAGAATAACAAGTAAATTACTAATGGAATGACTTTTCTGATGATAATTAGTGAAAGATTGCTTTTATGGTAACCATATTCTCTTTATCTCTTACTATATACTATACATATCCATTGCAAATACTTTTTATAAGAAACACAAACACAGGTTATACACATGGATTTAACCTGATGGTATGCATAGGAATCAAACTGATTAGATCTGTGGAAAGAATCGCTGGAAAAGCTCAATATCAGCCATGAAGACTAGGCAGGTGCTGATTGGGGAACAGACCACCAACTACATATATGCAAGTTCAAGCTAAAGTTAAATAAAAATTCACACATACCAAAATTTGACCTTGAGTCTATCCACAGCAATTTCAAAACCATCTCAGGAACAGGTTTAAGACCTTGAACACCAATAAGCAGATGAGCGTTGAGAGGATATCAAGAATATCATCCATAAAAAATGCATAAGGTCACTACAAAGGCAGAGGAGAAAGAAAAGACCAAGATTTATGGCAAAAAAAAATCTCCGAATATTGCACTAGAGCACGGAGAAACCAAATCAAAGGAAAGAAATCAAGAAGTTAAGAAACTAAACAGAAGATATCATAGGGCAGAGTGGGAAGACAAATCAAGTATTATAATAAAATATGCAGGAAGCTGGAGTCGGAAAATCAAAAGGGTCAAACTCACTCAGGATTTCTTAAGCTAATGGAATTAAAGAAGAAATTCAAGCCTCAAGTTGCAATACTTAAGGATGCTTTGAGCAGAATATTAAATGATCCAGGAAGCATTAAAATAAAATAGAAGGAGTATAAAGATTTACTGTACCAAAGCAAATTGGCTGATACAGAGAATTTCATGAAACAACGTAGGAGCAAGAGCCTGTGGCGAGGAAGGAGGAAGTTCAAGTTGCTATGAAAGAATTGGCAGAAAACAAGGCCCCAGGAATTGACGAATTGACCAACTGACATATTTCAACAAAGAGATGCTGCCCTGGAAGCACTCACTTCGTTGTGCCAAGAAATCTGGAAGACAGTTCACCCGGCGAACTGACTGGAAGAGATCAATATTTATTCCCATTCCAAAGAAAGGTGATCTGAAAGAATGTGGAAATTATCGAGCAATAACATTACTGTCACATGCAAGCAAGATTCTGCTGAAAATTATCCAGAAACAACTGGAACAGCACATCAGCAGAGACCTGCCAGATGTGCAGGCTGGGTTTAGAAGAGGCTGTGGTACTAGGGATATTATAGCTAATCTTAGATGAATCGTGGCTGAAAGCAGAGAGTGCCAGAGAAATGACTGTATTTCATTGTCTATTCAAAGGGGTTTGACTGTGTAGATCACAACAAACTGCGGCTAAATCTGAGGGGAATGGGAATCCCAGAACATTTGATTGTGCTTATGCAAAACCTATACTTGGACTAGGAAGCAGTCATTAGAACAGAGGGAAAAAAAAACAAGAAAAAAGAAAAGCAACAACAACAACAACAACACTGTATCATTTAAAACTAGGAAGGGTATGACAGGGATGTGTCCTATCTCCACACCTTTTCAATCTATATGCAGAACAGATTATCAGGGAGGCTGGGCTCTATAAGGAGAAATGTGGCATCAGGATTGAAGGAAGACGCATCAAAACACTGTGTTACGCAAACGACACAACCCTGCTTGCTGAAACTGAGGAGGACCTGGAACATTTGCTGCCGAAGGTCAAGGACTGTAGCCTTCAATATGAATTGAAGCTCAACATCAAAAATTCAAAGATTCTCACCATTGGGCTGATTTGTAGCACTGTAATAGATGGTGAAGAGATTGAGATTGTTAACAGCTTTAGTTTCCTTGGCTCCACAATCAACACTCTTGATACCAGCAACTGGGAAATCAAAAGACTAATTGCATTGGGAAAGTCTGCTGTCAGGAATCTCTCAAAGTACTGAAGAGCAACCATATCAGTCTGGAGACTAAGGTGCACCTGATCCAGGCCATAGTCTTCACAATTACTTGCTATGCATTAGAAGCTGTGGTGCTGGAGACGAGTACTGAATATACCATAGACTGCCAGGAGAACAAACATATTCATCCTGGAGAGAATGAAACCAGTGCATTCCATGGAGGCAAGGATTTTTAGGCTTCATCTGACATACTTTGGGCATATTGGAAGGAGGGACTAGCCCTTGGAGAGGGACATTATGCTTGGAAGGATGGAGGGACAGTAAAACAGAGAAAGACCCTTGATGAGATGGATTGATTCAGTGACTGGGGTAATGAGGGTAGGTGTATAATTGACTATAAGTTTGGCAAAGACTAGATCAGGTTTCAGGGCTCTTGTACATAGGATCTCTATGAGTTACAAGTGACTCAATGGCACATAACAACAACAACTGCAGTAAAAGGTCAAAGATTATAGACTTAAATATGGATTCCATTTCAAGAAATAGATTTCAACATTAAGAATACAAAAATACTCACTATTGGACCAATAGGTAACATCATGTTAGATGGAGGAAAGATTGAATTTGTTAACAATTTTATTTTACTTTCATCCACAATCAACACCCTTGGTAGCAGCAGTCAAGAAAACAAAAATTGCTTTGCATTGGGGAAATCTGTTGTCAAAGACTTGAAAGTGGTAAAGGTCAAGGATGTCAGTTTAAAGACTACAATATATCTTATAAAATTACCATATGAAATTTATACTATTACAAAAGGAAACAGGAAAGCTTGTATTTATCATGGACATGTAGCAACTAGGTTTATCCTTTGATATGCTGTTTGGAAGAATTCTGTTGCTGCTATCGTTGTTGTTTCCCTATTATGAAAATAAAGCTCTACTGATGAAAAAGTATTTTGAGAAAGCAGAGAAGATGAGTTTACTAAGCATCTATAGTTATATCTATTTCACAATTATTTTTAATAAATGTTCTACCATCAAATGATGAGGCCTGGCATAGTTCTCATATATATAATCTAAGTATTGAATAATTGGAAGATTAAAATAAGAGACCATCTCACTGTTCATATTTAAGTGTTACCTAAGTTATTATGTGAAATTATTTTTATTTTAATGTCTTTTTTTGTCTTTCAATCACTGTTTCCCATTTATCATTATCAGAAATATTTTTCTGATAGTATATTTACTAGATTCCACTGACTTATTTTCTTTTTACCTGAAAAATAGTATTTATAAAAGCGCAAACAAATCCTTTGTTGTCAAGTATATTTTTAATTTGTTAAGGAGTAGAGCTTCTCTATAAAGATTGCTTGGCAGCAATCTTATTTTTTTAATTGAGGATTTTATGCAAATTAACATAGTAAATTAGATCTTCATTTGACAATTTCCTCAGATATTTTCAATTGTACCAGCTATCTCCATACCTTTTCAACCTACATGCAGAACAGATT
>NW_006399835.1:4185503-4186000 GCF_000299155.1 Elephantulus edwardii | reverse complement strand
ATCAAGAATGTTCTAAGGAGTCCTGTTGAAGTAGTAAGTTGAGTGCTTGGTTGCTAATCATAATGTTTACTGCTTAAACCTACTCACTGATTGGTTCAGGAAAATGATAAGCCAATCTCTTTCTATACCCTTTGATCCAGTAATCACATTACTTGGTATATGTCAAAAAATATAATAACCACAACACAAACTGAAATACTTGCACCCATGCTTATTGCAGCATTAATTACAACAGCAAAGAATGTGAAATGACACAGGTGCCCTTAGATGCAATGCTGATTAAAGAAATTCTGGTACATTCACGTAATTGAGTATGTGTATCACTAAAAACTGATCAAGTGTGTATCACTAAAAACTGATCAAGAATTTGTAAAATACTAAACAATAAATATGAATCTAGAATGAATTACGAATTATGCTAAGTGACATCAGGCAGTAACAAAAGAAGAAACATGACCTAAGAAAACTATTATAATGTTGTTGTTGTTGTTGTTGTT
>NW_006399835.1:4175983-4183508 GCF_000299155.1 Elephantulus edwardii | reverse complement strand
GTCTTCGCTCATTAGTGTTCAATTATAATAAACTAAGAAAAATTTCAAGCACAGATAGAATCATTGTTGACTGGTTACCAGGTTACCAGGTACAGTTATCATGGATGGGAAAGGAGAGAGAGAGAGGAGATTGAAAATTAATAAATACATAATTTATGTGATAGATATATCATTTAGGTGATAGGAATGGCAATATCCAAAAAGAGTTTACTTAGGCTTTGTAATTAATTACTATTAAAAAATGTAATTAATAGTATAATGTGCGTATGAATGATCATGAACATACTATTAATCAGTAGGTTTAAACAAAAAAGCAAAAAGTTAAATTCTGATCATAAAAAAAATTAATATTAAAGCAAAACTATTTAACCCTACTCCACCAAAAAGGGAAAAAAAAATGAATTGTCTCTGGAACTCAATGATGGGTTCCCATGAGTTAGAATGACTGGATAAATATGATGGATGGGAAATAATGGGGTGTGTGTGTGTGTGTCTCAGTGTGACAACATCAACTACAACATCCGTAATGTGTGATAATTCACTTATTCTATATATTGCCTCTCTCTACACCTATCTTTAGAAGTGTTTATTTTCAGTTTATTCATTCTTCCCCACTTCCTTGACCATCTTCCAGTACTCTTCCTAAAAACCAATCTAAAATGATTCCATCAATATGATACCTTTAAAGACTTGAAATGTAATTAATTTGAAGGCTCAGAAAAGAATAGAAAAATAATAGTAACGTGGATATGGTCTTTCTTATAGCAACAATTTGATTGGTGGTGTTATTTTGTGCTCTTGAGGCAGAACCAACCCATAGCTGACTCCGCCAAGGGATTTTCAGAGGCAGTAAATCAAAAGAAAAAGATTGTTCCTCTTTCTCCTACAGAGCAACTGATGGATTCAAACTGAGTATATTTGGGATTACAGGGCAGCTTTTTACCACTAGACCACCTTGTAGAAATAGGGGGAAAAGATCCTTTCAAGGTATATATCAGATATCAAGTAATAGAGTAAAAAATCATTTGTCAAAATCCTTTGGAGCCATTTTCCCCAAACTCGCTCTTGTAGGACATTACTTTTGCTCTGCTGCAATACACCAAGGCTTGTGTGGCATGGCTCACCCAGGATCCTCTTTCGGCCACCACTTCCTCAGCATCTGCTAAAGTCTGCAGCCAAGCCCAGGCACATTCACATCCTGGCCAGTGACAAAACCACTGCCTGCCAGGTTGAGGGGCTGCAGTTTTAGACCACAATCCCACCCAGAGCACTAGACCACTGCCCGTGCTGTCTGGAGCCCAACTGCCCTGGCACTTGGAGACTGCCCAGCTGCCATCCCTGCTGTCCAGTGCCAAAAGCACGAATATCACAGGTACTTTGGTTGAAAAACTGCTGTCTACCTACATACATCACAGGGGATTTCTTAAGCTCAAGTGGAATTGGCCTGGAGAAACAGTTTCAGGAGGGCGACTTCTAATTGACTGTTCTTCCCAAGAGGGGAACAGATTCTTCACAAAACATCGGCATACCTTAGGTCATTATATAGTTATAACAACCTAGAATCTACTAGGAAACGACTCACATAATGTCAAGAAAGCAGCAATCTGCTTCAATCAATATGAACAAACAAAACGCTTTTCCTAAAAAGGCAGACACAATGAATACCCGAGAGAACCAGAAAAAATATATTGATGTGAAGTTATTTTAACAACTACAGAAGAAAATGGAAATGATGGAAGAAACAATGTCATTTAGAGAGCAAATACTCCAGAAACAGCAATAATAATAATAATTTTTTAAAAAACCCAACAACCCATATTGATTAGGAACAACTTGAACAGATACGGAAGAAAATGCAAAAGAAAAAAAGGAAGACAGAATTGACAGTATAGATAAAGAGCTACAAGAATGTAAAAGAAAAATCACAAAACAGAGAGGGTACAGCCAACACAGTACTGGAAATAACAGAAAAACATGAAAATGCAATCCAGACTATTAAGACAGAAATGACAGTAGTATCCAGCACACAGGTGAAACAAAAAAAGTAGAACTGGAGAGATGGAACACAGAGACAGTGAGCTGGAAGACAAGAGCCTTGCTGGAAACATACTAAAAGAAAAATCAGAGATGAAAAGTAAAGAAAAGAAAGAAAACATTAGAATCATGTGGGACGGCATCCAAAGGAACAGCATATGTATGATTGGAATTCCAGAACATGAGAGTGACAGGGAGGAAGTCATGGAGAAAACTGTGGAAGAAATACTAGCATAAATCTTCTCTGGTATTTAGAAAATCAGGGAAATCCACATTCAACAAGCAAAGTGAACACCAATTAGACTAAATCCAAAAAGAAAAACATACAGACATATCATAGTCAAATTCTCCAAATTAAAAGATAAGGATAGAATTCTAAAAGCAGCATGAGGTGGGGGAGAAAGTCACTTACAAAGGGGAAACAATTAGATAAGTTCTGATTTCTCAGCAGAAACCATGCGAGCTAGAAGACAATGGGATGGCATACACAGAAAGTCAAAAGACAATGATTGCCAGCCAAGGATCTTATACCCAGCAAAGCTCTCCATCAAATATGAAGGAGAAATTAGATTCTTGGCAGAAAAGGAGGAACTTCAGAAATTTGTGAAAATAAGATGAAAACTCCAATAAATTTTCAATGAAGTCCTTCACATGGAGAAATCAAAGGAAAGTAGATGGACCACAATGATCAGAAACAACAGAAAAAGAAACAACAAAACGGTGAAAGTAAAAACCTGACAAAAGTCACACTTAATGTGAATGGACGAAATGTGCCAATCAAGAGAAAAAGAGTAGCAGAATGGATTTAAAAAAAAAGTCCATCAATATGTTACTTGCAAGGGACACATCTTAAAAAAGAAGAGAAAGACAGACTCTAACGCTGGAAAAAATATTCCAGGCAAACAGTAAACACAAAAAAGCAGTGGCAACCCAAATCTCTGACAAAATAGACTTCAGAATGAAAACCACCATCTAAAATAAGGAAGGGTATTACATATTTATTAAATGCCCAATAGATCAAAAAGACATAACCTTGGTCAACATTTACACACGTAAAGATAGACATGAAAAAAAAATAAAATAAAACAATGGTTAACAGAATTGAAGAACAAAATAGATAGCACCACAATCGTGGTAGGAGATTTCAACACACCACTATCATCAAAGGATGGGTAAATTCCAAAGAAGCTTAGCAAAGATGCGGAAGATCTAAACTACACAGTCAGCCTTGTGGATGCATTCAGGATACTATACCCAACTAAAACTCAGTTCACTTTCTTCTCAAGTGCACATGGTACATTCTCAAAATGGATCACATATTAAGACAAAAAGCAAGCCTCAACAAAGTAAAAAAAAAAATAAATAAATAAACATTGAAACAATACGAAGTATCTTCTCAGATCACAATACCATAAAACTAGAAATTGACCAGAGAAGAGTAAAGCTTACAAACCACCCACGTCGAAACTGAATAACTCTCTACATGATAGCGTTATAAAAGAAAGTCTACAGAATCCTACTTCCAGAAAAAGACTAATAACCCAATTACAAAATGGGCAGAAGGTATGGAAAGAATTTTTACAGAGGAAGAAATTTGGATGACCAATAGACACATGAAAAAAATGCTCAAAATCACTGACAATGAGATGCAAACCAAAACCACAATGAGATTTAACCTCACTTTAGTAGCAGAGACAAAGATTAACAAGACAGCAAGTCATAAATGTTGGAGAAGATGGGGTGGGATAGGAAATCTTATACCCGGTTGGGTGGGATTGTACAATGGTACAACCACTCTGGTAGGCAGTTTGGCATTACCTCTGAAAGTTGAAAATAGAAATTCCATATGAACCAATTATTCCACTGCTTAGAAGACACTCTGAGAAAACAAGAACTGAGGCACAAATGGAAACTTACACACCCAAGTTTAAAGCAGTGTTTCCACCATTGCCAGAACGTGGAAACAGCCCAAATGTCCAATCACAATCTAATACATTGCAAAATCATGGATATTCACACAATGGAATACTACACAGCACCCAGGAACAATGATTTTGTAAATCATCACCTAACTTTGGAGGTATTGGAGAACATTATGCTAGGTGAAATAACTCAGTCCCTTAAGGACAAATATAAGACCATTATTATAGAATGTGTATGAGAATCGAAGGAGAGGAAGGTGGAAGCAGAGTGGTGAGAATTGAGTATGAGTGGGGGCAGTGGGGGTCTGGAGAGGTGTGTTTAAACATAGGGTCAAACAATTTGATGGGTAGAGGGAGGTATGGGTAAAGGAAATGCGAAGGATTCAGTATGAAAACGAATGTACATGAACTTTGAATGTAAACCAATACAAAATAAAAATTTTACACAACAAAAAATATTTTGGCGCCAGGTATTTCGGAATTAAACATTTTTCAAATTTTTAAAAGGTGAAAGAGGGTATATACTATATTATACAAAACACTTTTTCCAGCCCTGAGGCAATGCTGTGTAGCCAAAGACATTTATTAAATAAAATGTAAATATTCACATTGAATGGATAAAGAACATGAGTAGTTCTGTGAAGTTTCATTGCCAAATAACTTCAAATTAGGTCAGGATTTATCAGTGAATATATTAAAAGAAACTATTATTTTGGAGCTCATAGGGTTCAAAATTTAAAAGAAAAAATTGTGGGCTGACATAAGTGTTCAGGATAATGTGTTTTTAGGGGGGTGGGAAATGAGATAGAGGATATTGACATCAAGAATATAAGCACTTCTACCATGTATAGAATAGATTATGCTCTCATAAATAGCAAAGAAAATCTTGACAATAGGGCTTCCCAGATAATTATAGATTTGTTGAAAGAATGAGCACACTGTTTTATCCAGCCTTGCCCCTTGGAGTTTTAAACCTTCTTATTTAAATTGTGAATTCCATCTGGGCTGGCACATATCCTATCATTATTAGCACTAAATAAACATGGTCATGCTAAAAGTTAACTGACCCTCAGATTGTTTGGCTTTGTGTTGGCTCACAGATACCCTGCCTTCTGTCTTCCTTGGGGACCAAGAGCACTGTTTGTTAGTAATTGGACATTGTCATTCTAAAGGAAATCCTACACCCACAGATGCCACCATAGCTAAGGGGAATCTGATTTGCAGCTTAAGTAAAACAAAGTCATTTATTTCTTTTGTCATTCTGCTAAGGCAATTCTATCAGAACAGCAGCTGAATATAACACCATAATAATGCTTAATGCAGTATGTGTTTGTATATATACACAATGTTTTAAAGTACATGTAAATCAGCATTTTACCCCTTTCTTTTAAAGAAGCTGGCATTACAAAAGTAAGAATGGAACAGAAGATGGCTTTGTATAAGCATATTTGCCATCAATCTCAGCTTTTCATTCCTGTCACCTTTAATTCCAGGATGCCTTGTCATGACTTGAGTGAACCCCCATTCAATCTCTGTTTAGAGTATTTGCAATGACAGAGCACTTAAATCAACCGCATCTTGATCTTCTGTTAACAACATTTGTCACATTTTTAAAAAAAGAAATTTACTACTTCTGTTTGTTTGCTTTACAGTCTCTGGCCTTTGTCTTTCCTATCTGCTCTCCTGAGGCTACACCAAACGAAGGGATCAAGGACTGGGTTCTGTTTAAATAAAGAGAACAGAAAACATTTCTATTAAAAAAGAGCTTTTGAAATATACTTCCTTCTCTAATTTTACTCTAATAGTTTCTCCTACTGCCTGCGTTTTCAGTTAAAAGTTCGTCATCATCCTCACAGGCGAAGAATTGATGAAATTACTGAGGGGAACAGCAATGGGCTGTTCTAGTAGTTAATTATGCTCTGCTGCATGTCTTTCATTAAGGTGCTGCTTCCTTCACCGAGCCTTCAATAAGACATTTCTCAAAGGGCCTTTTAGGTGTCTGTGCAGCAGGGAACAGCCTATCAAGCAGCTCCAGGCGAATGTTGTGCGGCAGCCTGTGAGGCGGCATTAATGAGGCTGAGTAATGCAACTTGACAAGGCCTGATCAATGGGACTCTCTGGGGGGATGGTCTGACAAATGTAGGCTCCATGACAAGCATAGTTTTCTAAACAATGTGAGGCTTTATTTGCTGGTTGATTGGTTATGAAAAACACCTAGTCCAGAAGGAGGATTGAGAGTTAATGAAGGAATTGTCCCCAGTGGTTAAAAGCAATATGAGTTGATGGTATCATCAATGACAGGCTTATTCGTACTTACACTATTCATGCCGTGGTATCAGACAATTCTGACCAGAAGTATCACTGAAGAAATCCCTAACGAATAATCAGAGTGAATAAAAGCCACTCTTGAACATCACTGTATTTACCAATATGGCTAAATCTGTCAGAGGTGGGGACTATTATCACCCAATCTTTTTGGCATCTAAGATTCACTCTATGACCACATTTAGACTATAAAGCTTTATGTTTTTAATATGGAAGCGTCTTTCTATTATTTTTCTAATGTGTTATATTTGATTTTTTTTTAAAAAATAAAGGCTTACAAGATTATTTGGAAAGGGTAGCTATTTATTTGGCTCTGATGGTAAAGTGGTAAAGAAGTGTACTGAAATGTGATTTGAATCCATCAAAAATATGGAGTATCTCCTTCCATTTGCTTTAAAGCCTTTGAAAACCCAGCGGAGGGTAAACTGTGAGTCGGTTCTGACTTGACTCATAACAACAGCAGCATTGGAAACAAGTGCTTTAACTTCGTTAACTAGTTTGGATTTACCAACTGAGGTAGTCTGCTTCTCTAATGATGTACAACCTTATAAACTCCAAGAGTTAATTCTCACTATATTGGCATTGTAAACTGGAATAGACGAGATAGCAGTACATTTAGGATGCTTTACAAAACACTGTCAAGGTTCTATAATTGTGTAGCTCTCAAACTGTTGGTGATATCTATTCTTGCAGGGACTTCATTGCATCATCATCACTATTTAAAATATTGTTTGGTATAATGGCAGGAAATTATAAAGTCTTTGCTTGGAAAATTAGTATATTTTCAATTATAAGAAGATTTCAGATTCATGGTGTTTGTTATGTGACCCTATTAAGTATATATTTTTAACCCATTCATCTATATGTAAATTCTTTTTTAATAAAACACACCTTCTTCGAGTAATTCCATTCTAGAAATAACATGATCTATTTGCAGATATTCAACTGCATCTACAAAATAACCCTTTAATTAATTTGACTATTGTCTACAGTTGAATTTCCATTTACACCTGTAAGAGGTTATTGAAATAAGAAGATGACCATAATCATTGACATCTTTTTGTGAAGTTCCAATTGCACAAATCCTTTTATTAAAGACACATAATTAATTTCCTGTGAAAGCTAAATGAATACAGAGATTCAAGCCTACGAATGTACAGAGCAGATAAAATGTAGAAAATGAAGATGAATAGTCACATAGATTTGAGTTTATGTAACCTGATTAATCTATGAAAAGGTGCTAA
>NW_006399835.1:4171835-4175883 GCF_000299155.1 Elephantulus edwardii | reverse complement strand
TTTCTCCACTCCCAACCCTTCCCCCTCCAGTACACTCCCCACTTAGAAAAGTAAAAGAAAAATTCTCTCATTGTTTTACAATCCCTCCCCCCAGGTCCACTCTACTATGTAGCCTTTGCTCTGGACTCCTGTCATGTCAAAAATACTTAATCACATATCCCTTTTAAACAGTTTTCTCCCTCATCTATTTCAATGCAGTATGCATCATTTATCCAGATTTTTGCATTCTTATCCCAACCCTGATGTCAGTCCCATTCTACAACAGTGGCATTATGCAGTATTTGTCCTTTTGCAACTGAGATATTACTCAGCATAATGTTCTCCAGGCTTACCCATTTTGAATAATATTGCATGAGTTCCTTGCTTTTCAATGCAGCATAGTATCCCATTGTGTGAATATACCACAGCTTCTCTATCTATTCCCTTGTTGATGGACACTTAGGTTGTTTCCAATTCCTTGCTTTTGTGAACAAAGCTGCAATAAACATGGGTGTGCATATATCTGTGTGGATGGCAGTTATGGTCTCTTTAGGGTATATTCCCAAAAGTGGAATTGCTGGGTCAAATAGTATCTCTATTTGCAACTTTTTGAGAAAGCGCCATACCACTTTCCACAGTGGTTGTACCATTTTACACTTTCATCAACAGTGAATAAGGGTTCCAGTTTCTCCACAACCTTGCCAGCATCTGTTGCTTGCTGTTCTGTTAAATTTTGCTAGTCTTACTGAGGTGAGATGATATCTCATAGTTGTCTCGATTTGCATCTCTCTTAGAGCTAGGGATTTTGAACATTTCTTCATGTGATTTTTGGCCATCTTTGGTTAAGTGTCTGTTCATATCCTGTGCCCATTTTTCAACTGGATTATTTACGTTTATCTTGTTGTGGTGCTCAAGTATTTTATAAATTCAAGATATAAGTCCCTTATCTGACATGTCATTACCAAATACTTTTTCCCAGTCGGTGGCTTACCTTTTTACCTTGGTGGAGAAGTTTTTGGATGTGCATAGGGATTTGATTCTTAGAAGGTCCCATTCATCTATTTTATTTTCTTGTGGTTGTAGGTTTTTTAGGATACATGGAAGATTGTTTATATTGTGGATTGGAACTACAAGAGTTCTTCCAAGCTTTTCTTTAAGGAAGTTTATAGTCGTTGGTTTTAGTCCTAGGACCATGATCCACTTTGAGTTGATTTTTGTATATGGAGTGAGGTGTGGATCTTGCTTGAGTCTTCTGCAGATATTTTTCCAATTCTGCCAACACCATTTGTTAAAAAGGCTGTCTTTTCCCCACTTAACTGATTTCATCTTCTTGTCAAAAATCAGCTGACCATAGGTAGATGGGCTGATTTCGGGGTTCTCAATTCTATTCCATGGATCTATGTGTCTGTCATTGTAGCAGTACCATGCTATCTTAACCACCACGGCAGTGTAGTAGGATTTGAAATCAGGGAGTGAGATGTTTCCTACCTTTTTTTCCCCATTTTTAAGTTGTGCTTTGCTTATTTGGGGCTTCTTTCCATTCCAAATGAAACCGGAGATTACCTTTTTCATCTTGTTGAAGAATGGGATTGGTATTTGTATTGGGATTACATTGAACATGTAAATTGCCTTTGACGGTATTGCCATTTTTACAATATTGAGTCTTCCTATGCAAGAGCAAGAGATATCCTTCCACTTCTCCAGGTCTCTTTTTGTTTTTTGTAGTAATGTTTTGTAATTTTCTTTGAATAGATCCTTTGTAGATGTCCGTCCTGTTTTACAACGGGGGCACCATGCAGTATTTGTCTGAAAAGGTGTTACATTTTTTTACATCCAAATTTACCTCTTGTCTTCTAAACCAGCATTTCATTATGTAGTTTTTCCTAAATTCTCCCGAAAGACAATGAAATCTCTATGTCTTGAAGGAAAAGTTTAGAATTTTTTTTTTTCATTATTCATGTTACCATTTCAGCTTTTGTCCTCATATTTTCTGATGGTGTGGAGAGTTTGGCATCTCCTCCAGGCTTGCCTTTCTCTAGACATTTAGCACAGTTAGTCTCATTTTTGCCCCTATAGAACACTACATATATAGTAGTTATTTTGAAACATACATGAAACAAAAGGATTGACAAGGGTGGGAAAGGCTGGAAGCAGAGGAATGTGGATGTGAAGGCGTGGAGGATTAATCATTGAGTTGTACAATTTGATGAAGGGCTAAGAGAAATGGAAAGAATTTTTTAAATTTGTATTTAAATTTTATAAATAAACTAGGAGGAAAAAAATTACATGAAAATGGGACACATCCCTG
Organism: Elephantulus edwardii; assembly: GCF_000299155.1. NCBI lineage: Eukaryota > Metazoa > Chordata > Mammalia > Macroscelidea > Macroscelididae > Elephantulus > Elephantulus edwardii. The sequence continues at coordinate 4,173,596 of NW_006399835.1, read as the reverse complement.
ACATACATCCTTCTCAATTTTAAACAATGCAGTGCTTCCTTGCTCTGATCTGATGATTGCCTCCTGGTCCAAGTATCAGTTTCACATAAGTACTATCAAGTGTTCAGGGGTTCCCATTCTTGTCAGAGTTAGCCTCTGTTTACTGTGATCCACACAATCAAATGCCTTCACATCATCAATGAAAAATAGATATTCGTTTGGTACTCTCTGCTTTTGCAAGATTCATCTAATAACTGTAATATACCTATCACCACAATCTCTTCTAAATCCAGTCTGCACTTCAGGTAGTTCTCTACTGATGTGCTGTTTCAACAATTTTTGGATAATTTTCAGCACAATCTTACTTGCATGTGATATTGTGTATATTGTCTGATAATTTCGGCACTCTGTCAGGTCATCTTTTCAGAATGGGAACAAATATAGATCTCTTCCTGTCAGTTGTCCAGGCAGTTATCCTACAGATTTCTTGGTACAACTTGGTGAATGCATCCAGGGTAGTACCTGTTCCTTGAAATATGTCAATTGGTATGTATGCCATCAAATCCTTGCTTTTGCCAATTCTTTCAGTAAAGCTTGAACTTCTTCCTTCATCGCCACAAGCTCTTGCACATATGCTGGTTCATGAAATACTTCTGTGTCAGTCAATTACTTTTGGTACATTGACTCTGTATACTTCTTCCAACTTCTTTTAATGCTTCCTAGATTGTTCAATATTCTGCTCATAGCATCTTTAAGTACTTCAACTCGAGGCTTGAATTTGTTCTTAAATTTCTTCAGCTTAAGAAATGCTGAATTAGTTTGGCCCGTTTAATTTTCTGACTCCAGCTCTTTGTTTTGTCTTCCTATGCTGTCCTTTGAAATCTTCTGTTCAGCTTCTCAGTTTGTTCATTTCTTCCATTTGCTTTGGCTTCTTGGTGCTCTAATGCAATATTCAGAGTCTCTTCTGACATCCATTTTGTTCTTTTCTTCCTCCTCTGTCCTTGTAATGATCTTTTGCATTCTTCATGGATGATAGTCTTGATATCCTCCCACAGCTGATTGGTTTTCACTCATTGCTGTTTAAAGCATCAAACCTGTACCTGAAATGGTTTTAAAATTTTAATGGGATAGATAAAAGGTCAAATTTTGGTTTCTGAGGATTAGATTTCTTTTTCTTCAACTTCAGCTTGAACACTGGGTTTCATGAGGAGGAATGTGGCATCAGAATTGGAGAAAGACTCATCAACAACCTGCATTATGCAGATGACACAATCTTGCTTGCTGAAACTGAGGTGGACCTGAAGCACTTGCTGCAGGGGATCATAGACTGCAACCTTCAATATGAATTGAAGCTCAACATTAAGTAAGCAAAGATTCTCACCACTGGGTCAATTAGCGGCATCATGACCGATGTTGAAGAGATTGAGACTGTTCACAGCTTTAGTTTGCTTGGCTCCACAATCAACACTCTTGGAACCAGCAGCCAAGAATTCAACAGGTGGATTGCATTGGGAAAGTCTGCTCTCCAGAGACATCTCCAGAATACTGAAGAGCAATAATGTTAGTCTAGAGACTAAGATGTGCCTGATCTAGGCCATAGTCTTTGAAGTTACATGCTATGCATCAGAAAACTGGACAATTACTAGGCATGACAGAAGGAGAATTGATGCCTTTGAGCTGTGATGCTGGAGTATTTACTATACCATGGACTGCTAAGAGAACAAAGAGGTTTGTTCTGGAAAGGGTGAATGAAATCAGGCTGCTCCTTGGAGGCAAGGATTC
>NW_006399835.1:4166044-4171355 GCF_000299155.1 Elephantulus edwardii | reverse complement strand
CAAGCTTGTTTTAATTGGGAAGCTCCACCAGACACTGTTCACCATGGGTAACCATTATCGCATTTGACACATTAGCATCACAGAAACCATGTACCTCTGTACAGCAAATGGACAGACCAGAGCTATGCCACTTAGAAGAATGTTTGACCAAAAACAATTAAAACCGGGCCCGAGGGCTGCAGAATAAAAACAACCATCTTTAGCTTGGTAGTATCACTTTTTGTCCACTAGGCCAACTGAACTCTCTCTCTATTGTTGTTGTTATTGTTGTTAAGTGTTGTCAAGTCATAGACGACTCATAGTGACCCTATGAATGAAAGACCTGAACACTTGTATAACGTTCATCATTTCTCCATATTCACAGAGTTTCTGGAGGCAAGCCATTTCAGAAGCCATTTCCAAGCATTAGTGGGTCAACATTCCACCCTAATCTTCACCAGAACCAGCAAACTAGCCTCTGTAGAATCTGGCTGCTGCAGACGACTTCTAAACTGGATTCCAGCCCCATACTGCTGACCAAATGCATTTTTAAATAGGAAGCTGAATCACATCATCTCATACCCATTAGCAAATCAACATTTATATATCTTTATATATATATGAAGAGAGAGAGATATGTTACTATGTGCTGTCAAGTCAGAACTTACTCATAGTTGATCCTACAGAAAGTTTTCGGAGGGGCAGGAAATTTCACAGGAAAAGGTTATGTATGTCTTCCATGGGACTTCTGGTGGTTTCAAACTGGAGTCTTTGGGTTGACAGAACAAGGCCACCAGAGCTCCCCACCATTATATTGCCGATATTATGTGCCCTTGAGTCAACTGTTAATCATGATGAAAAATGGATGTAAATCTTACCTTATCCTATGCCATGTTCACCATCTCTGATTTACTTAAATCCATTATTACAGTAATTTTGTTGACGGATGTTTCTCTTATGCATATCCTCTATCTTTCTCCAAGAACTAGACCTTTAAACAACTTCCCCAAATATGTGATAAGTTTCATCATCCTTGTCTCCAAGGAGCATCCTGTTTTCATCTTCTCCAGAACAGACCTATTCGTTCTCTTGTTAGTCCGTGGAATTTTTTTTAAATTTTATTTTATTATTTTTGTGTGTGTATACCGTCAAATTAGATTTGACTGGTACAGGAGGGGATTGCCCCTCATTCTCCAGCAGAGTCTCGGGTGGATTTGAACTGCGAACTTCTTGGATTATAGTGCAGCTTCCTGCCATTAGGCCACCAGAACTCCCCATGAGCACTCTCTTCTAACACCATAACTCAAAAACATTGATTCTTCTCCTGTTATCCTTAGTCATTGCCCAACATTCAAATGCAAAGCAAGTCATTGGGAAGATCATGGTTTTGATTAAGTACACCTTACTCTTTGAACTGACTGCATTCCTCTTTAGAACTCTAGAGAGAGTTCTGACAGCTGATTTTCTTAGTGTGACTCATCTTTAGATTTCTTCACTACTGGTACCAAGGGTGGTTATTGTGGATCCAAGATGAAATTATTAACTTCAATCTCTTCTCCAACTATCATGAAGTTGTCTCTATGTCCAATCTTGAGAATTTTTTTCCTTGATGTTGAAATATAATCCATATTGAAGACTTTATTAGTCCTTTTTTTTCTGCATCACGTGTCTCAAAGCCTCTTAGTTTCAGGCAGCAAGGTTGTGCCTTGCACAATTCAGTTATTGATGAGTCTACATATTTCTTTATAAAGTCCAAGTTTTCAATTGATTTGCTCAGTTTACAGATTGAATAGGTTTGGTGAAAAGATATAGCTGTGTAACACACCTTTATTAATTTTAAATCATGTAGTGTTTCCTTGCTCTCCTCAGAAAACAGGTTTCTTGGTCTAGGTATAGATTTCATAGAAGCATAATCCAGGTGCTGAATATTCTGAAGCATCCTGACTCTACCAAGGTTTGCTCTCTGGTTCTGGTGAGAATTTGGATACAATGTTTACTGGCCATTGCATATGGCCTCCTATTTAAAAAATACATTTGCACCCTCTGGGCAGTTTTTGATGGAACTCTCCAATTAAAACAAGCTTGGAAGCAGGAATGACATCCACTTCCAAAATAGCTTGCCTCAGGAAGCTACATGAACTTGGAGAAACAAAAGTTCCTGAAACAAGTGTTCAGGTCTTTCGTTCATAGTTTTGTTATGTCATCTATGACTCAAAAACACTTAACAACAACAACAACAACATAGAGAGAACTCTGCTGGCCTAGTGGATAGAAAGTTATGCTACCACACCAAAGGTGGGTGATTTTAATCTGTGGCCATTGGGCCTGGTTTTAATTGTTTTTGGTCAAACATTCTTCTAAGTGATATAGCACTGGTCTGTCCATTTGCTGTACAGAGGTAACTTGTGGTTGCTGTAATGCTAAACACTGTGACACTGATGTGGTTATCCAGAATAGACAGTGTGTGACACTGATAATGGTTATCCAGAATAGACAGTGTTTGGTGGAGCTCACCAATTAAAACAAGCTTGCAAGCAAGAGTGGCATCCACTTCTGAAACAGCTTGCCTTTGGAAACTCTATGAACTTGGAGAAGCAATGAAAGTTATACAAGTGTTCAGGTCATTCATTCATAGGGTCACTATGAGTTGTCTATGACTTGATAGCACTTAACAACAACAACATAATTAAATATTCTGGAATTCCTATTCTTCTCAATGTTAGCCATAGTTTATTATAATCCACACAGTAAAATTTATTTTGCACAGGCAATAAAACACAGATATCCTTATACTGTTCTCTGTATTCAAATAAGATCCAATTAACACCAACAATGATATCCTGGTATCACAGCCTCTTCTAAAAACCCAGTGTGAACTTCAACCATTTCTCTATCAACTTATTGTTCTAGCTGTTCTTGGATGATCTTCAGCAATATTTTCCTCACATGTAATATTAATAACATTGGTAATTTTCACATTCTTTTGTATCACCTCCTGTGAAATGGAAACTGGTATGATTCTCTTCTGGTCAATTGACCATATAGCTGTCTTTGAAATTCCCTTATATAGACTGGTGAGCATGTCCAGGTGTGGTGTTACCTAAAAGTTGCCTTTTTTTAGCAATTACAGTTAGCCCTTATGATCTCCAGCTACGTTGACTGTAGACATGTCTTGAAAATCAACATGGTCTTGCAAAGCATCAAGAGCTGTGGTAGTAGGGTAAGAGAAAGAGTGCTTCCCACAATGTTCAGCAGGACTTGAAGTGAGCAAGACTTGTGGTGGCAAGACTTGAGGCAGATTTGAAGGAGACTGGAGCAAAATCCTGGTGAGAGAAAAACCTTGGCGATAGTGTTGGAGAGAATATGGCATTACTGTGGAAAAACTGTGGCAAGGTGTGACTTGAGGTTTGTTGCATTTGTGCTGGCTACAGTTAAAGGTTTTGCTATTCTTGCCAACGTTTGAAGGAAAAGCTGACATATAACTGTTCTGAGGCAAATCTTGTAGGAGGGTTGAAGAAACCAAAGGCTTCTTGAATATGTTTTGCTAAGCTGCAACTAAAGCCTGGACTGATTGAGGAACTGTGTCTTGGGACTGTTGAACTGAAACCTGAACTTGTATTTTGAACTATTATTTGCCTCCCTAACTCTCCAACTTATTTCCCTAATAAATCCCATTCTCAATACCACAACTGTGAGTCTGTGAGTCAACAATGAATAAACAAAACCCATTGTTACTAATGTGACTCTAGAGGCATCATGGAGCCGGGCTACAGGATCTTTAACTGCTGTCTGATCTGGGTGGTGAATGGCTGTACTTTTCTTACACCTTCTGCCCCTTTCAGAGAGACACTTAAGGCCCTGTGCCCCCATGTTCCATTTTCTGCTTTCTACTCACCAGGGAAAACACAGTATTCCACTGAATGCTGGGGCCTTATATTTTTGTCAATGACTTCAACGGAGTTTGAACTTCTTCCCCCATAACCATAGGCTCTTTATCAGATGCTACTTCATGAAATATTTCAATTTTGACCAATTATTTTTGGTACAGTGATCCTGTGTATTCCTCCATCTTCTTTTGATGCTTTCTGGATTATTCATGACTTTTTCTCATAGTGTTTCATTACAATTTGAGTCTTGAATTTATTTTTAGTTCTTTCCATTTGAAAAATTTTGAACAAGTTTTTCCTTTTATATTTTCCAGCTCCAGTTTTTTGTACATTCCATGATAATACTTTATCTTCTCAAGTTGCCCTTTGAAATTTTCTCTTTATTTATTTTACTTCTACATATTTTTCCTCTATTTTGGATTTTTAACTCAGTAGTGCAATTTTCAGACTCTGCTGAAATTCTTAAGGTGTACAAGTATGATCTGTCCATTTACTGGCTATGTATCAGAGAGCTGTAAAGAGATGTTTAACAATCACAGAAGAAGAATTGATACCTTTGAGTTGTGGTGTTGCAAAAGAGTACACAATATCCCATGTAGTACGGAAAGAACCAACAATATGTCTTGTAGAAAGGGCAAACAATGTTTTTTTAGAAGCAAGGTGAAGCTCTTTCTCATATATTTTGGGTATGTTGTTGGGAGAAGTTATTGCTTAGCATGGGACATTAGACTGGGAAAGGCAGCATGGAAGTTAATCAAAAGAAAGGAAGACCCTTAATGAGATAGACTGACATAGTGACTACAGCAATAAGTTCAAGTGTGTCAGGGATGATAAGGATAGTAATTGATAGACAAAGTTCAGATTTGTTCTTTTTAGTATTACTATGAGTTGTACTGGACTTAATTGGAATTAACAACAATAATATAGACATATACTTCCATAGATATATTTAAATGAGAAGAGAGAGACACATACACAAACATACACACACACATATATGGAGAGAGAGAGATGCAGAGGGAAAGAGAGAGAGAGAGAAAGAGAGAGAGAGAGAGAGAGAGAGGTAAATGAAAATAATCATTAATTGGAAGATTGCTGAGGTCAAAGGAATTAGCTCTTCTTTCTGATAATGGCTTTCATTGTCCTCCGCTGTGTTGCTTCTTGGTGCATTAAATATATCTCAAGAGTTCAGATAAAAAGGCAACTTTGTATCTTAAACAACTCTCAAATAAACCATGATGGTGTGACATTTTACTAATTCACTTGTTTTATGATATATTGCTTTGATGTTCAAATTTTTTAAAAAAAAGAGTTGAAGTAGAGAAACAGAATGTAAAGACTGACAATAATCACCAGTTTTCTAAATCAATATGTATAGTATCTGGCCATAAACAACAGCAATGTGGGAGGGGGGGTAGGGTATTAATCATAGGGTTGTACAATTC
>NW_006399835.1:4157786-4165943 GCF_000299155.1 Elephantulus edwardii | reverse complement strand
AAAAAACTAAATAGAAATATACCAAGCTTGTAATTTTTAAATTTTAAAACTTTTCATTGCACTAAAATGAATAATTTTGGTATGACTAAAGTTTTACCTAAATCACATAATAAATACATGGGGAAATAAATATTTCTTTAAAATATGGTAAATTTTTTACCTTCCTACCATGGAGCTCTTCTGGAAGAATAGATCTACTGTCTCTCTAATCTTGGCAGAAAACAATGTTTCCTGTATTTTTTTTCTCTAAAATGTTTAGTTTGGAGACACACCTGTTAATTATAGCCTTGATTTTTCTTAGAGACTTTTTTGTGTTGGTTAATAAATAAGTAGACACATACATGTACATATATACACACACAGAGAAAGTAATTGTGTTAATTTCTGGAACAAGTGATTCTAAAAATTTTTGTCTCAATACTTTGGACTTCTATGTTTAATTACTTCATAGACAATTATGTTCAGGTTGTAAAAATTCATAAACTCTCATAATATCAATCTATATGAATATATTTGTATATGTAGAATATATTTATATAAACTCTTGAGTGTTCAGAATAAAAGGACAACTAACTGTGTTTCAATCAATTCCCAGATACACCATGTGTGGTGTGATATTTTATTAATCTCCTTATCTTTTATCATGTGTTATTGTGATGCCTAAATTTAAAAAAAAAAGTTGAAGACTTACAGGAGAGAAATAAAAAATGAATATTGACCAACTTCACAAATTGGTAACTACATTATCTTACAAAAAAAAATATAAAAAGATTAACAGCAACAATTATAGAATGTTTGCTGGCCACATATTCACCAGTATTTTAGTATACAAAACAAAAGAAATTTCAATCCTGTGGTACAAATTTTGTCAGAATGAATGTGTGCAAATGGGAGGTGAAGCAGGAAGTGATAATTAAGGCAACACACTTTAACTGAGGGTGGGAAAATGTAAAACACTGACTGGGATCACTTTGTCAATTTTTACTTTAAAACACTATCATTGCCTCTATGGGAAGGGAAGGCATGTTATCTTGGAAGCATTTTTTTTCCTTTCAAGTTATTTCTTTCTCCAATACAGGCTCAACTCCTCTGGAGCAACCCAGCACTCATTATGTACCACAAGTCATCAATGGAGGTTAGGAGCGTGGAAGCCTGTTCCCTGAAGCAATTTGTTTCAGCAATGCTGCTAGAGCATAGCTCAGAATTATCTTTAATATGAATGAGAAGCTGGATCCACTTGAATAAGCAGATGGAGAGCTATTTCTTCCCCTTTCTCTCAGACCATAAACTTGTCTGCCTTTTTTTTTTTCTTTTTTCAGAACACATTCAACACATTCATTTCTTTGCAATTTTGTTTAGCCTTTTTCTGCCATTCTTCCAATAATTCAGCTTAGTTTATCCATTCTGAGTTAGCTAATTGGCTTTGGTTAGTCTTTTTTTTTTTCGGACTTTTATCCCTTTCTGCACATGTAATTCAAGTCCCATTAGCTCCTACTTCATTTAAACTAACATCGGCCTCCTGGGAGTGGTAGAGTTGTTGGGAAAAAAGGTATAATTGGCCAGATGGTGGATGTGCCAAGAAGGCAGAAAGAACTAACCAAATCCCTGCCAAATTCAGAATGTCAGGCTAAGACAGCTAACAGGGCAAGCAGATGACTAATCTTTTATTTAATTGCCATATTTCTTCTGTTATTAGTTTCATCCAGGGCCTCAAACAAATTTCTTCTGCTTTGATCCCTGTTGAGAATTTGTCCTCTCACCTCAGATTTGCCAAATCAGAGCTCACATTTTAACAAATTTGTGCCTGAGGTGGATATGAAAATTTGTTGCAGGAGCTGAACTGGTTCAAAACCCTCATTTCTTCTCAGAATCGAAACACACAAACTTTTCACATAGAAGCTGTGTGGTTGTTGTTATGTGCCATCGAGTCGCTTGCGACTCATAGCGACCCTAAACTCTGCTCTGTCCTGTGCCAATCGCACTGTCTCCAATACACCCATGCAGGTTACCCAAGTCACTGAATCAATCCATCTCATAGAGGGCCTTCCCCTCCTCTGCCGTCCCTCCACCCTCCCAAGCATGATGTCCTTCTCCAGGGACTGGTCTCTCTTTACAACATGTCCAAAGGATCCTTGCCTCCAAGGAGCAGCCCTGTTTAACCCTCCCCGGGATGAAGCTGTTTGTTTTCTTAGCAGTCCGTGGTGCCCTCAATACTCTTCTCAAGCACCACAGCTCAAAGGCATCAAGTCTCCTTCTATCCTTCCTAGCCATTGTCCAACTCTGATGCACAACAAGTGATTGCAAAGACCATGGCCTGTATCAGATAGATGCCCCTTAGACTCCAGAGAGACACCACTGTTCTTAAGTACTTTGGAGAGGTCCCTAACAGCAGACTTTCCCATTGCAATACGTCTTTTCATTTCCTGGCTGCTGGTACCAAGAGTGTTGACTGTGGAGCCAAGCAAACTAAAGCTGTGAACAATCTCAATCTCTTCACCATCCATCCTGATGCTGCCAATTGGTCTGATGGTGAGAATCTTTGTCTTCTTGACATTGAGCCTCAATCTATATTGAAGGCTACAGTCCTTGACCTTCTGCAGCAAACACTTCAGGTCCTCCTCAGTTTCAGCAAGCAGGGTTGTGTCATCTCCATATCTCAGATTACTGGTAGATCTTCCACCAATCCTGATGCCACATTTCTCCTCATAGAGCCCAGCCTCCCAGATAATCTGTTCAGCATGCAGGTTTGAAAGGTATGGAGACAAGACACATCCCTGGCGTATGTCCTTCCCAGTTTTGAACCATGCAGTATTTCCTTGCTCTGTTCTGACGACTGCCTCTTGGTCCAAGTATAGGTTTCACATTAGCACGATCAAGTGTTCAGAGATTCCCATTCTTCTCAGAGTCAGCCACAGTTTGTTATGATCACAGTTGAACGGCTTTGCATAATCAATGAAACACAGATAGACATTCTTCTGGTAGTCTCTGCTTTCAGCTAAGATCCATCTAACATCAGCTACAATGTCCCTCGTACCATGACCCCTTCTGGACTTCTGGCAGTTCTCTGTTGATGTGCTGTTCCAGTCGTTTTTGGATGATCTTCAGTAGAATCTTGCTTGCATGTGAAATCAATGATATTGTTCTATAGTTTCCACACTTTGTTGGGTCACCCTTCTTTGGGATGAGAACAAATATAGTTCTCTTTCAGTCAGTTAGCCAAGTGATTTTTCTCCAGATTTCACAAGTTGGTAAGCATGTCCATGGCAGCAAGTTTGCCTAAAAACATCAAATATCTACCACTACAAGACATGATGATAAGGTATTATTTGGTTCTCCCTGGGAAAAGGAAGTTAAGACCAGTTCCAGAAATTATTTGGATACTAATTTTTTTTCTGTTATTAGACTGATCTGAAGTCACAAGACCTCCTTTCTGACCTTTTATCAGTTCCCATCTACTAATTTTTGTATCAGGACTACAACATGGGAAACCACTTGGACTTTGTCCACTATAATGAATAATATCCAGTGTCACCTATCCCTTATTTTAATTATTTTTTCTGCTTCAAGAATATGGAATACTCCTCAGTGTCACTGTTAAACATGAATCCTGCTCAATTCACTTTTACAAAGATGACCAGATTTTAATACTTTGTTATTCCTTGTCCGTCCACAAAATCAAAGTTTAACTTCCTGCCTTTGATTTGGAACCCTCTTATCACTGACCTACCCATTGTTTTTAGTCTGTAAATTGCACGGGAGGAGATTGCCCACCTTTCCCCTGAAAAGTAACCTTGACAATATTTCTCTTTATGTCTGACTTTCTTCCCCAACTCCGATGACAGTGCATATTTGAGAAACATCATTTTTTTCTTGTAATTTCTGATCATTGTTATGTTTGTTTCCTTCTAAATTTGTATTATTCCTGAATTTATAATATTGAGCATTGTTAAGCTTTTAACCAGTACCCATGGCATTGTTTGAGGTTTTTAAAAGAACATAAACTTGATTTCTATTTATTTCATCTGGTTTTATATTTTTGTGTACTTAGATATTTAATTTTTTTTCTACATCTGAGTGTTGGTACAGATTCTCTTCCACTCTCTAAAGTTGTCTGATAATCCAGTCTATCCTGTATCCCTCAGTGACTTTCATGGGAATGATGCCCTATGTTTGTCTTCTGTCTTAAATATTTACTTCATTTATACATTTCTATTTTAGCTTATTTTAGAACTTGCACACAATAACTCTATTTCTAGTGTTCATTCAGTCCTGAGTTCAAAGGAGATTATTCTTATTCCTTATGAACTATGATATCTTATTCTTTTCTACAAAAACATTCTTCTTTTTTCCACCTTTTCAATTGGGAATTTTCATTAGTACTATCTGAAGTTGTTGTTCTTAGATATCATTGAATAAATCCACTATGACTTATACTGGGATTTGATAACTGAATTCCTGAGGCCAACAGAAAAGAACTAGAACAACTCTTACGTTGTGTGTCTCACTATTTCCTGTCTTTTTATCTCATCAGAATAACTAGGTTTTAGATCATTAGAGAACATTCTTGTGTCTAAAATCTTCTGTAGAAATAATAATCACTCTTTTTTTCTTTTCCAACTTTATTCACATCTATCATGGCTGAGTCCTGGTTCTTTTTCTGGCCTTATATTCTTCATTTGAAATAGAATTTACCTTCTGCGCTCTGAGTCTAACTTTAAAGTTATTTAATCTAAAAAAGAAAGAAAACGGTTAAAAAATATTTGGAAGGAATACAGGTATGAAGGTGAATTTCCTCTCAAAATAATGAATTCAAAATGATGTTTGCATACAAAAGGCCAAGATAGCACTACTAATTGCTTTAGCTTGTCCAAGTTGTAGTCATCTCATTTCATTTTACTGCATTAATCATACATGGTCAATTTAATAGCCATTCTGATTTTTATTTTAAAACTCCCTTCATGCTTCTCATTTTTAAAAAATAGTACTTTCCTTAGGGAATATTGACAACCCATTTTCATTAACATTTTTCAGTCTTAAACAGAAGAAGATTTTTTGAGATGGAGTCTCTGTACCAAAATGGGTTGGCTGACACAGAACCATTTCAGAAAGTAGTATTTGTTCAAGAACCAATGGGAATAAAGGAAGAAGTTCAAGCTGCTCTGAGGAATTGGCAAAAAACTGTTGCCAGGAATTATGGGTTACCAACTGATAAATTTCAAAAAACAGATGCAGACCTGGATGTTCTTACCAAACTGTACCAAGAAATAAGGAGAATAAGCAACCTGGCTGGAAGATATCCATATTTATTCTCATTCCCAAAGAAGGTGATCCAAAAAAATGTAGAACGTGCTGAAGAAAAGCACATGCAAGCAACTTCTTGCTTGAGATTGTCCAAACATTTCTAGAACAGTATGTCAACAGAGAACTGTTATAAATAAGAGGTCATGGCACTAGTGATATTATTGCTGATGTGAAATGGATCTCAACTGAAAACAGAGAGAACCAGAGGATATCTATTCATATTTTATCAACTATGAAAGAGGATTTGACTGCGTTGATCACATAAAACGGTGGCTAACATTGAGAAGAATGAAAATCCCAGAATACTTGATTGTGCTTATGCAATACCAATGCCTACATCAAAAAAAGCTGTTGTCCAGACAGAGTATCAAGAAAGAAGTATGTCAGGGTTCTGTCCTTTCTACATATTTCAGTGTATATGATGAACAGATCATTTGAAAGGCTGAACTTTATTAAGAGGAATGTGATGTCAGGATTGGAGGAAGAATCATCAACAAACTGTGCTATGCAGATTATACAACTTTGTCCACCAAAACTGAGGAGGACTATGAATGCACTACAGAGGACCAAAGAGTGCACACTTCAATATGGATGACATTTTAACATCAAGAAAACAAAATTCCTCACCTTCAGACTACTAGGTAGAGTCATGACAGGTGGAGGAAAGATTGAAGTTGCTAACAATATCATCTTGCCCATATCCACAATAAATACCCTTGGAACAAGCATTAAGAAAATCAAAAGATGAGTTTCATTGGGAATATCTGTTGTCAAGGGCAAAAATGTCAACACAAAGACTAAGGAGTGTCTCTTCCAAGCTGTGGTCTTCTTGATTGCTTGCTATGCATCTGAGAGCAGGATGGTGACTAAGGATGACAGGTGAAGAATCATTGTCTTTGAGTTGTGGTGCTATAGAGTACCAAACATACCATGGACTGTTAAGAGAACAAAAAGGTCTGCCCTGGAAAGGGAAGAGCCAGGTTGCTTCCTAGAGGCAAGAGTTTTTAATCTCCATCACAATTATTTTGGGCATATCATGAGAAAGGGCCAGTCCTAGAAGAGGAACATCATACTTGGAAGAGTAGAGGGCCAGTGCACAAGAGTAAGACACTGGAGGAGATGGATTGATGAATAGACACAGTATCTATGGCATGAGGATCAAGTGTGTTGGAGATGATGAGGTTGGTTCAAGATAAAGCAAGTTCATATGAGTCATAGGGGACTCAGTGGCACATATCAACATTACAACATACTATTCAAACATTTGAGTGTATTTGAATACTCGCTCTTGTTCTTAATAGCTGATTCTGTGAGAGAAATATGTGACATTTTGTTTCTTTTTCCTTTCATGCTTCTTGAGAATAAGATTCAACCGTGGCTTGTCATTTAAAACCAAGTAAAAACAATATAACTTTTATTACTGCACCCAATAAAGTATCCTTATTAAGGTGATTATTCTTGAGGTTGCTCTATTAAAGTCATTTACCTCAGTATGGTTCAAATGTGTTCTATGATCACAGTTTTGTATATTGAAATTCCACCCATTTTCCAAGAGCCAGATTGTATTTTTTTATACAGCTCATTGAACACTAGACGTTAACTCTATCACCCTATCATCTCTCAACTCTCAGTGTTCTTTCTATTCGATAATTAATGAAATGTGCTACTTAGAGTGGCATATTTGTAGAGTTGTACTGCTAAGTCTAGGGCTGAGCCTCTCTGGTGGTTCGAATCTACCAATCAGCTGTTGAAGCTGTTAGTTGTTGTTGTTAGGTGCCATTGAATATGAGCCATTGCCACCCTATGAACCACATATCTGAACTTTGTCCTATCCTGTGCCATCCTCACACTTCCTGATATATTAGAGCCCATAGAAGTAGTCACGATGTTGATCCATCTGATGGAGGGTCTCACTTTCCTTCACTTACCTTCTACCTTTCCAAGTATTATATCCCTTTCCAAGGAATAGCCCATCCTAGCAACATGCCCAAAGTATGTGAGGCAAAACCTCATTAATTTGCCTCCAAAGACCACTCATGCTGCAGCCTCTCCAAGATTTATTTATTTGTTCTTTTAGCCATCCATGGGATGTTCAGTACTCCTCTTCAATATCACAGCTCAAAGGCATAAATTCTTCTTCTGTAATCCTTATTCATTATCCAGATCTCAGATGCATAGCAAGTGATCCGAAAGACCTTGGCCTCAATCAGATGCACTTTTGTCCTCAAACTAATATCACTACTCCTCAATAATTTGGAGAAGTCCCTAACTGCAGCTTTTTCCAGTCCACTAAATCTCTCGATTTCTTTACTCTTAGTGCCAATGGGTGTCAATTGTGCATCCAAGTAAAATGGAGGTGTTACAGTTTTAATATTTTCTCCAATTACAATGATGTTGCCTATTGGTCCGGTGGTAAAAATCTTTGTTTTCTTTACCTTGAATTGAAGTTCATGTTGAAGGCTGAATTCTTTGAACTTCTGCAACAAGTATTTCAAGTCTTCCTAACTTTCAGCACACAAAATTGTATCATCTGCATGACACAGGTTATTGACAAATCTTCGTCCAATCCTGACTCAACATTACTCTTCATAGAGTCCAGCTTCTTGAATAATTACTCAGTATAGAGATGGAATAGTTATGGAGAGAAAAGATAACCCTGATACATTATTTCCTTAATTTTAAAGCACATAGTGTTGGCCTCCTAATCTAGCAGGAGCATAATTAAGTGCTCTGGAATTCCCATTCCTCTCAATGTTAGCCATAACTTGTTATGATCCATATAACATAAATTTCTCTTCTCTGTGAAAATTTTCAGATACTCTGAAAATTGCACTGGAGTGCAGAGAAGCCAAAGCA
>NW_006399835.1:4149014-4151801 GCF_000299155.1 Elephantulus edwardii | reverse complement strand
GGTGCGATTGGCACAGGACAGAGCAGAGTTTAGGGCTGTTGTACACAGGGTCGCTATGAGTCGTAGGCGACTCGACAGCACATAACAACAACAACAACGTACCTGGCAGGAGTGATACCACAATGATGATCACAAAGGTGGTTTTCCCAAGCTGAGGCTTATCCACTGCACTGAGGATGTGCTAACCTCTGTGATTTCCCTAGTGGTGTGATACTCACCTGCATAATTTGGATTGTGAGGGACTGTGTTTGCACTTTCCCCTGGAAATAAAAATCTTTATTTTCCAAAAAAACTCTATAGAACTCTACTTTGTATAGGATTGCTATGAGTTACAGCTGATTTAGTAGCAATAAGTCTGGTTTTGATTCAACCAGTTATTTTTTTTTGCTGTCTTGGTTTTTGTTTGTGTGTGTGTTTTTAATAACATCAAAATAGCTCTATAAAAACTAGTTATTATTTATATTTCCATTACTATTTCCTGATTCCATACACTTATCAACTCATATTTTGATTTCTAGAATACGCTCCTAACTAGTTTGTTTCTTCCACTGTACACCATTTCCAATACATTATTATTGTTGTTGATTGCTGTCAAGTCGAGAACGACTCATAGTGACCCTATGAACAATAGACCTGAAGCCCTTCTATAACTATTGTCATTCCTCAAAGTTCATAGAGTTTCCAGATGTATACTGTTTTGGAAGTGGATGCCAAATTAATTTTCCTTTGTTGTTTGCTTAGTTAGCTTTAACATTTTTCAAGTTTATATCAATTTTGTTATGCCTAAAATGAAGCAATCTTTTCCTGTATAATTTTATGCCTTTGAAAACTGCCTGGAGGGTCAGCTATGGGTTGGTTTCAACACTATGACATACAACAACAAAATGAATGGGTGACTTCTGGTGACCTAGTGGTAAAGAGTTGTGGTACCATCCTGAAAGAATATGATTCTAATTCACCAGCTACTCCTGGGGGAAAAGATGGGCAATCTTCTGCAAAGCAATTTACTGTCTCTGAAAACATGCTGGAGCGCCAACTATCAGCTAGGAGTTTATTCTGACTCAATGATACGTAATAACATCAACAAATTCAATAAGGAGGGACCTGGTGACATAATTCATAATGAGTTGTCCTGCTAACCTAAAGTCTTTGAACCTCTGGAAAGTTGAACTTTTCAACTTCATCAACATCTCAATTGGAAACGATATAGAAGAGTGCTAGGAATTGGAACTGATTTAATGCCAGTGGGTTTGAGGTTGGTTGGGTTTTTAAAATTTTTTCAAGTGGTAATCTGCGTCAAATTTTGCCAGTATGAAGTGGATTCTGGGAAAGCAAAGCTCTGCTCACTGAGAAGCATTTAATACATTTAGCTTTTTTTGTCATTGACATCATATTTGAGAGGCAGCATGTTAATTCCTGATCTCCTCATTTTATGGAAAAGTGTGAAGACACATATGAGGTTTGCCAAAATCATCTAGTGAATTATACCTGTTAAACCCACTGAAGCTATGTTTTTCCTTATCAAATTATTTGTCTTACCTACTGACTCCCCACCCCCCGTTTGTCATCGTACCTCTCTTGTTTATCGAAATCTATTTCTCAGAATACATTAAAAGATGCAGTCATTTACACAATTTTTTGCTATTGTCTTTCCCTTGGAAAAGTTTCTGGACTCTTTATTTATTTGTGTTTTGCAATACTCATGGCCATGTTCAGCAAACAATTACTCTAAGATATTTCAAGAAAGACCTCAAATCATAACTATACTTCTCTGCCTTGATATTTTCTTAAGCTTAACTTCTATAATATACTTTAATCATGAAAGTGTTATTTATTGTTGTTCCTATAAATGTTTCATAGTGTGTGACAGTTATTTACTTTCCATAAGGAGTTGTTGACATCATAATTTATTGAGACAAAAAAGGACCACCCATTCCTGGCTTTGGCAAGACCTACTCATCATGGGGAAAAAAATGTGGTTTGTTATCCCACATGCCGCTTTGCAATTTATACTAATGTGTGTGGGGAGATTTTTCAATATTGCTTTTTCCAAGTGTTCTAAAGTCAATCTTGAAGTGCAGAGTTGCCATCGACTCTACTAATGCTAAATGTTTGTTTTCCAAGGTATATTTTCTAAAAGGTCTGGCATAGTTGTTAGATTTCCTAAATTTTTCTCTCCTCTCAGTTTATTATATCATGTTGTATCTATTTTATCTCTGAGATTGTGGGAGAATTATTAGAATTACTCTGGGGTCTGATCATTTTCCAATTCAAAGTAGTTAAAAAAAATGCCACCCTTTCCTGTATACAATTCATAACCATTCTGGTATGTTTAGCCAATGTTTTTAACCATACCGCCTGAAGGAGCTATTTCTCAATAATAGTTGTCTTTTGGAAAGAACAGCAAAACTCTCTAGTGAGTTTAATATACTTATACACACACTCACAAACATACACATATACAAGGTAAAAACTTGCTGACTAATGGTTTTATGCTAGCCATGGGTCATCCTGGGACAAAATTTTCAACAGAAACCTAAGGAGTGAATATAAGGAACTATTGTTGTTATTCCTTAGGTGAAATATATCCTATCTCTGATTTATAGGTCCATTGCTCCTTGTAAACTCCTCTGAGGATTTTTTAAATTTATTTTCATTTTCTTCAAGTAATAGTTCTTTGAATAGGTAGTCATCCTAGTATCAAATAAGAGGCTAAAATAATAGATGATCTTTGAATAGTGAGATTTTGAGTATTCTTAGAAGATATCATATGATATTTCTTAAAAA
>NW_006399835.1:4140498-4148912 GCF_000299155.1 Elephantulus edwardii | reverse complement strand
TTTTTTCTTTTCTTTTTTTAGTTTATTATTAATTTCAATGAAAATTTACAGAGGCCTTGGATTTCCATTCACTCATTGTTGAACATTTCTCCCCTCCCAACCCTCCCCCCAAGTACACTACCCTCTTGGAAAAGGAAAAGAAAAATTCCTTCATTGTTTTACAATCCCTCCCCCCAGGTCCACTCCACCATGCAGCCTTCACTCTGGACTCCTGTCATAACAAAAATACCCAATAACATATCCCTCTTAAATAGTTTTCTCCCTCATCTTTTTCAATGCAGTATACATTATTGAATGTGAGATCCCAGTTTTCTGCCTCTGGGATGGCTCATTTTAAGATCAGGAGGAAGACAAAACTGACAAATTCTTACTCAAAATCTTTCCATACCCTATTTGTATGGTCCCCTACCATAAAGGTGAATATATCCTATTGACAGTATCAGCCAGCTATTGTGTCCACTGGTGGATGATAAACATCTCACATTTGCATAATACCACCCAGTCATGTCCTGGTACTTCTAAAGACCATGAATAACCAAATATAATAATTCACTGCTCCACACTCTGATAGATTTAAGGGAAACTAAACATTACAAACAAAAAACAAAACCAAGGTTGACCAAAGATTGGAAGGACTAATATATTTTAGACAGTTCTTTTCTACCAAAGGAATAAAGTATTAAAAATACAAATGGAGAGAGATATGCATGATAAGTGGACATTCAGGTGAATGTTATTGTCCAACACCACCCATTGTGATCAAGGAGAGCATCTTATATGTTTCTAGACTTTAATAAAGCCCTAAATATGGCTGAAAGAAAGCCAAGAGGTTCACAGCTGCCTCAAGTAGTAGATGCAATGTAGTTTTGACCATTATAAATAGCAGCAATGTGTGCAAGAATAGAAGAAAGACAAGCAAATGAGAAGTTACCCTCAATGGAGCCTAGGGAGGATAATGAACATTTCTGGACCTATTCTTCTGATGCCAAATTGATCTATACTCACTTTTAGAGAATTTGACCTTTGAAATGCTGAGTTAACAGGATAGTTGTCCAAATAATACTAAATGTTAAACTTGGTACAACTGAATTTATGGTGAATTGGTAAGATTAATGCTATGTTGATGTGGGAATTTTAACTCTAGGGAAATAAAAAAACAGCTTTGTTCAACTAGTTTGTGGACTGTGATGATCACAAACAGACAACAGACACAACAGAAACAGTTTTAATGAACCTGAAAGCACAGAGCCTCTTAATTGTCAGACCTCTCCCAGTATCCCAATCTGAGCTCTAACAATGTGTGTGTATATATGTTGATAAACTTTTGTCAAGTTAGCAAAGTAGCATTTTTAACCCAAATTGTTTAGAAAAATCTTTCTTTCCCATCTCATTTTCTTCCAACACAGGAATCCAAGCAAGTGAGATGAGCACAGAAGGAAGTTACATTCAGCACACATTTAGTTTAATGATACGCATGTATGTGGTACACAATCCCTGCTAGGGACAGTACAGTTAGTCTTTGTCCTCATGCCTTGAATGATTAGCATAAAAAGAGAATTCTCATGTAGGGACAACCATATCTGACCTTGACCAACTTCACAAAAGGAAATTGTTCCCATCAACAGCATCAATAACACAAAACCACTTCCCATAATGTCAGACATGTGCTTCACACTACCACACATCTTTCTAATCAACATAAAATTTTCTGGGCCCAAAATCTGATGTTATAGCACACAGACCACACAGAATCATACTGTAGAATTCAAAAGGTTATAATCCAGGTTAGTAGCAGAATACAGTCAGGACAGCTTCCAAAATGTGCTCTTCTCCACCTCAGTCTTGAGCCTAATGGCTTAAAGGCAGTATTACAAAGTTCTAAGTCTTGTCAATATTGGCTCTCCATCTCCCATGGTTGTCTGGTTCTGTCTATGGGGGTAAAGTCGGGGATGCAGGGGTGTAGCAGTACCAAGATCAGGCCCATCTCATGTTTGGCTTTCTGGTTCTCTGCTTTGCCAATGTCTGTTGCTGTTAGAGTCTAGCTAGAACTAGATTTGGCCTCCTGCTAAAAAGATTTTTGAGGCTGCTTTCAGTCTGGGAAGATGAATGGAGTGGTTGGCTAGATCCTGCTAAGGTTTGTTTTCTGGTTTTTGGTTGAGAATTGGGTATGGTTGTTGTTCAAAACTGGGTGTGAGAGGATTAGATTTTGCCTCCTGTTTAAAAAGACTTTTGGTCCCCATCTGGGGCTGTGACCCTTGAGCGTGGTTTTAATTGTTTTCTGTCAAACATTCTTCTAAGTAGTTCAGTAATGATCTGGCAATTTGCTGTAGAAAGACAACTCGTGATTCTGTGATGCTAAACACAGTAACACTGACACTGATGTGTCAAATATGATAATGGTTACACATGGTGGACAGTATTTGGTGGCTCTCCCGAATTAAGACAGGCATGAAAGTAGGAGTGTCATCTACTTCCAAAATAGCTTGCCTCTGGAAACTCTATGAACTTGGAGAAAAGATGACTTTTTTTTTCATTTTCAAGACTTTCATTCATAGAGTCACTATAAGTCCTCTACGACTCAATGGCACTTAACAATGACAACGACAGTCCCTAAAATGTTGCAAGCCTAAACCAAAGGCTGTACTTTCTTGAGGTTCAAATCCACCAGTGATTACATCAATCTCCCCCTATGTGATTTACAATCTCAGGACTGCTGGAGTGCTAGCTATGAGTAGATTCCAACTTGACAAAAATGAGTGAATGAGCGAACTTTTATCTGTCAAAAGTTTCTAATGGGGTCTGGTAGGTAGAAGACACTTAATCAGTATTAATGGAATGAAGTAAGATGATCATTTAAGCTTTGCATATTCACAATAAAGAATCTGACTTTTTTAGATCGTTCTTTCTTATCCCATAGCCTTGCTTTACCCAGCTTCCTGTATTAGATTTTCCTACAAATTTCATGATGTTAACATGGAAAAGAAAAAACAAACAAACAAAAAAACCAACACAACATTGTGTGAAAAAAATCTGGTAATATTAAAATGATTTACTTTCTATAGTAACAAAAGTTTCAGCTCAGAATTTACGCAAACACACAGACGACATTCTGAAATGTATAACATGAGGAAAGAAAAAGCTGAAGCAAAATAGAAGTTATTATAAGAGGTGACAGATAGGTGAAAAAGGACAACAGTTGAATATGGAGAGAGGTCTGAACTCAATTTTGATTTTCACCTTAAGGAAACTCAAAGAGAATATAAAATTCAGCTCCGACATTTAGCCAAATAGTCAATCTGTGCTATATTATACAGACAGATATTTGAAAACCATCATCCTTATCTCTAAGTAATAATCATTGAATGACTAAAGCACCTCAAGGGATAAACAGTTAAAATGCCAAGCTAGCTCATTTTTTGTATTGAGGTGAAGAAGAGCACAGAACCATATCATGTTCTAATGCTGAAACACTAACTGAAGTTTGAGGTGTGGGCAATGGATAACAGATGTTCTTTATTGGGACTGGGCTGTAAAGATCTGACTCAAAAAGCAAGGGCCATTTATAATGTAGTGCTATAATATCATGAATGTATTTTGACTCAAGCAAGGTTTAAATTTTGGAATGATAATTCCTAGTCATTCAACCCTATTGATTATGTAAACTTGACATAGTTGTTTTAGTCAAATGTGGTTTAGTAAAAGAAAATATATCACTGTCTACTGCTTCAAGGTCTCAAGTATAAATTAGATAATGCCAATTAGAGATGCATTTAAACTTCTGTCAGAATACGACTATATAACATTTGTAATATAATTATTATCATTAAGGTATAAATGATAAGTGCTAACCATTACTGAATGAATATCTGCTATTATCAAGACATAATCAAGGCTAAATTCTTTACATGTGGCCTTCTATTTAATATAAGAACTCTAAAGTGAACTCTATTATTAACCTTGTTTTATTGATAAATCAAAACTGAGATGGTTTAAATAATTTTTCAAGGACATATTAAAAATAAATTTTAGATTTGGGAATTGAACCCTGGTCAATCTAATTTAGGAAAGCAATTCATTACGCATTAAAGTGGTTTTCTACTGTATGAAACCCAGATGAATGCAATTACCTTAATAGTTATGTTTTATCTTAATGTGATATTTTAAAAATAGCTCATTTAAATCATGATTTCACACATATTATTTTTTAAAGACTGTAATGATTTTCAAAATGTGAATTAATTTAACTACTAAATGATAACTCAAAAACTCAAGCTCATTGCTATTAAGTTAGAATCAATTCAGAGTTTACTCTTCAATGGGTTTTCAGAGATTATAAATGACACAAAGATTGTTTGGGTTTTTTTTTCCTGTAAAGTCATTGTCAATAGTTGTTGAGGGGCTTCAGGCCTTTTGTTCATGGGTTGCTATGAGTCATGCTTGACTTGAAGACAGTCAATAACAACAACAATATATGGTAAACTCAGGAAAGTGATACGTGGTTGGTAAAGTTTTGGCATTTATATACTCAGTAGCACTGTTAAGTGAGTTCTGTTCAGAATGGCAATACAGGAGACTGGTGAGTATCATTTCAGAGGAAAGAGAAGGCACAACCAGGGTGATATGACTAAGATTGAGTTTGATTTAAGTACCTACTTCACACTGTACAGAACTGAGTCTTCAAAATAGTATTTCATTACAAAAGTATCATTGTCTAAGTATACAGAGTTCTCTTCTTTCCAAATTTACCGGACTTTCACCATTTCTGAAATCCAAAGCTTTCTGACAAACTATCAGACTGGTATCTTCCGTAAATTTTTATCATAGTAACATCAACACTCATTATCTAAACTGAAAGAAGTATTTAATGATACTTATTTCAGGATTTTATCATAGCAAAAAATGTTATTTCCAAGTGAAAGGACTAAAATAGCATTCTGGTGCTCCTTATATCATACTGGTAAATGTGATATCAAATAGATCATAAATATGTCTCCAATTTCATTAGAAATAGGAAAAATGTCAGTGGAAAGCACATATTTGTTTTAAATTATGGTAAATCCCATAGTTTTATCTAACTTAATTAGGAAATTAAAATGTCATAACATTATATTACTTTTTCTTTTAATCATAACCATCAACTCTAAAAGATTTCTGAACATCAGATGCACACCAGCATAACCAGCAGATATTTTATTTTATATATTTGTGTGCATTCTCATGAAATGAAAGAAGAAACCAGGGTTAGTAGAGAGACACAAAACTAGTTAATTTTGTAGATTAATTTTAAGGCCCATAATAATGTGCCTGGAGTGTTTTCTTAACATAAAGCGTGGTCATTAGCTATCCAAGTCAGAGCTATGTAGGAAAGACTTTAAGAAGGAGGCAATGGCTATATTGAATCTTTAAGGAAAAGTAGAGGTTAGCTGTGAAAAACAAGAAAAAAAGAACATTTCAGAAGATGAAATAGAATGGTCAAAGACATCAAAGACAAAGACAAACTGTCATTTTCATTTAAACCAGTAGAATAGAATGGGATTTGAGCTGAAATTTTAACCTCTTTTCTCTGAGTTATGTAATGATATACACTTTAACAAGCTACTACCACAGAATGTAAAAACCTAAAAAATAAAAAAATGTATCTCTTAACAGTGAAGCTAACAGTCATTAGTATAAAACTGATGAGACTAATTAATACACTTAATTAAAACTATGCGTAATCCCCATTCACTCTGAAAGATATACATTTTAAATGTAGAAACTATAAAATAAAGTAAAATACACATAAATGTATTTATTTAAGTAACAAGTATCTTTTGGGTCCTCATTAAGTGTCGGAGGTAGCTGGTTAGTGGAAATGATTCAATGTTTTACTGGGAAGTTGATGAGTTTTACATATTCAGAAATGCCTCGAAAGAAAGGCTTGACAATCAGCTTCTGAAGCCATGAAAGACAATGGAGGCAGTTCTATTCTGAAATATACGGGGTCATCATGAGTTGGAACAGACATGATGGCAACTGTTAATCTACTATGTGTTAGCAATTATGCTGGTACCAAGGTGCAATGATGAGCAAAGATTTCACTTTCTAACACATGGCACTATAATGCTCTGCCTGAAACCAAAGGCTGAATGCCTAGAACTCCTTAGTACTGGCCTATTTGTATGAATGGATTTCCTTACAAAAAAAAGAAAAGAAAACATAGAAAGGAAGCCCTAGATAGAGGCACAATTTTAACAAACCTTCAAAAAAATTTAATAATAATTCTTGGGAGCAGCCCCACTCCTGTATCTTTTCCGATTGAATTTACTGAAATATCCTGCTGCATATACTCACTTGCAGGGAACAATCAATGTGAATTGTGACTTCAGCATAGTCAAGATCATAGGCTTCAGATCACAACAAAGAGGTCTTTGTAAATGATACTCTTCACTTTCAATGGTACATTTTACAGCTCTCACAGTGATCTCGAACTTTTATCAAAACTGCAATTTCACAATTTTCCAAAGGGAAATAATAATATTCCTCTCAAGGAATGAATGATGATTAAATGAGAATGGACCAAAATAAAGTTATAAAAATTGAAATTCTCAATATGAGCTTGGTAACTTTGCTATGAATTAAAACAATGTCCATTAAGACCCAAAGTACAACCTAGAGAAGTATTTTAATAATCTCAAAAGTAGACTTGACACATGCTCACTCGTGACAGAAAACCAAACAAGTTGTGAGAGGAGGTCAAACAAATCATATATAAAGAAGAGGGAAAGTTATAAATATACATGAGATAAACAAAATATGAAAATGAATGTAGGAAGAGACTGTAAAACTTGGTCTTGAATACAGCTCAGCTAAAACAAGAGGGACAAATGATAATGTAAAAATTGAACAGTATATTTCAAAGTATAGCTTGAGAAACAAAGTAATATATTGAGATGTGGAAAGACTTAGAGTTAGGAAATCAAAAGAGAATAACAATCGCCCTGAGAAAGGGGAGGGGCTTGGCGAGCCCATCCTGTCATGTACCATCAATAAAGTACACTGTACTCAGCCAAAAAAAAAAAAAAAAAAAAAAAAAAAAAAGAGAATAACATAGCTATCATTTCTGAAGCTGAAAGAATAGGGGTGGGGGAAAGGAGTGTTAAGCTTTGAGTTGTAACACTGAAGGGTTAGTTGAAAAATGTTGAATGATTCCAGAAGCATTTAAATTATATGAAAGGAAAACAGTTACTCTATTAAAAGACTGCATGATTTCCAATAATTTGAGGACTTATGAGCATATATTCATTCCAGAAACAAGGAAAGAAAAAATCTAAGTTTCATAGAAGACATTACTGAAGAACACTATTCCAGGAACTGATAGAATAATTGTTGAGATTCATATCAAGATATTTGCAAGATAGCTACCCAACTACCGTCTAGAAGACCTTAATATTTGTGTCCATTCCAGAGAACGGGAAAAAAAAACCCAAAAAACAAAAAACCCAACTGTGGAAACTATTAAACAGTGTCATCAATATTATACACAATGAAAGTTTTGTGAAATTGATTAAGAAATGGCTATCCAGTATATTGTTAGGGAACTACTGAAAATTTCAATTGGACGCAAAAGAATATGTAGAATGAAGGTTAGTAGTTCTCATATCAGATAGATACTGGTTGAAAGCAGAGTTTACAGAAAACTGTTTCTCGTGTTTTCCTGACTTGCAAAGCCATGCAACCATGCTGGTCATAATGAATTCTAGATAATTTTGTAAAGAATGGGAATTTCTGAACACTTACTCATACTCGAATGCCCATTGCCATTGAGTAAATTCTGACTCATAGTGACTCTTTATTAGAATTCAAAGGCAGCAATCTTTACAGTAGGAGAGAGTTTATTCCTTTACTGCAGAGCAGTGGATTGAAACCACTAACTCTTTGGTTGGTATCTCAAAACAGACACCACCTAGAAATAAATTAAAAGACAATCATTTGTACTATACTACATGCTTTAAAATTATGGAGGTTGTGATTGTATATTTAAATGTGTTTATAAATTGTGTATGTTTAGCAAACTTTCTGAGAAGTTGGAAAAAGGAGTGACATGAGGATTAGAGAAAGACTCATTAAAAATCTGCAATATGCAGGTTATATACACTTACTTACTGAAAGTGAAGACTTGAAACAGCTATTTCGGAAGTGAATGCCACTCCTGCCTCCAAGCTTGTTTTAATCAGGGAGCTCTGCCAACCACTGTCCGCCATGGCTAACCATTATCACATTTGGCACATCAGTGTTACAGTGTTCACCTACACAGTAACCACAAGTTACCTCTGTACAACAAATGGACAGACCAGGGCTATATGACCTAGATGAATGTTTGACCAAAAACAATTAAAACCAGGCCAGATGGCCACAGATTAAAATCACCCACC
>NW_006399835.1:4131716-4137108 GCF_000299155.1 Elephantulus edwardii | reverse complement strand
ACAAATTAATATAATATTTCATTGAATTAATTTATTTAGATTGAGTCTGATTACTTATGTACCATGATAATCACCCTGGAAGCATTTGAATACAATAAATCAATTAATTTAATAAAGTCTTCATTTATTTTTGCATTCTAGATATAATGAAAGAATTCTTTTAACACATTAATGTAGGCTAACCAGTTTGGTATGTCAAATAAAGATATAACAACAAACAAAAACATTACCCAAGACTTTCTTTAGAAGAAGTTTTCTAGAAATATGATCAGGTGATTCACAGTCAGAAATGTTAGAATAATAAAAGATACATAATGATGAAATTATTATCATTTTATATTTGAAGTAATTTTTCTCTGAGGTGAAATTCTACCTTTTAGAAAAACAATTTAGAAATAGCTAATTACAAGCCTACATATGCTTTAGTGGGTACTGTAATGCATTAAATCACTTTATTTCCCCCTAGAGCTACATATATTAAGAACTACTGCCAATAAACTGGTATATTGATCATGGCTTTCCTAGTCTATTCTCCCAGGAAGAATTCACGGCAGATGTGTGAAAAGGACATAATAAGACAAAGAGATTTATATAGATTTTGGGTATAACTTTGACCTTTTCAAACCAGAATCATTCATACTAGTCTTCATTAGAGTTGAAACGTAACCAAGATAAAGTTCAAGTAGCAGAAAGAACACGTCATCTTGGCTAGATTGCCTTCACCATATTTGTAGCCATCATTTGAAAAATCTTATGACGCATTTTCCTGAGCCAGAAAATGTAAAGTTTGGGTGACCTGTGAATACTATTAATAGACCATTCCCTACTTCAGAAACTGGAGACTTCCTTGAAATATCTTTTTTAAAGTTTCATCACATCTTAATTTACAAAGGGTCTGTGCTTTTTGGCAGAATGAACACAAATACTTAAGCTTGGTAGACATAGATGAAGAATGAGGCACAAACATTTCTTATTTTTCTTTTTCTAGAGAGAATGTTTTAAGGAATTATACCTTGCAATGTTACTGATGATAGTTTATGTGCAAGAGTCATGTTTGGATCTAGAGGGGAAAGGGTGCACATGTCTTAAAGAGGTCAAGATTGGACCTGCTTTCCATTATAGACTAATAAGTCAGCATCATTGCTGTCTTTGGCAACCCTTACTAACACACCTCCAGATCTCTGACTTTGTCTCATATCCACTTCTATGAATTTTTATTAAGATGTTATACAAAAGTCTCAGCAAGTAGTCAACCAATTAGAACAAGTATCAGAATCATATGAAAGTTGAATTCTGAATCATCTCTCTGCTATGTTCTAAAAGTTCTTGACAGGAACGGTTTCTTTCATCCCAGTTCTCTTTCTTTCTTTATAGAATGCTCAGATTTCCACAAGGAAATGAAAATGAGTCAACAGCAGCACCTCATGGCCAACAATGTTTTGTCAAAGAAAAAGTTAATCCTTTTAGCAAAACTTGAAAAGAAGCCAAGGCATAATTGTTCCCTTGTTGGCTACTGGCAGATAATGGCAAAGGTATGTTCAGCTCCTGTTTTGGCTATTCTAAAGGTCCAAGAGCTGAAAAAAAATAGAAGTCAAAATAAAATCTGTATTTGTGATGTATGTTTCTTTGTTAATAGCTTTTCCTTAAAATATCTTTGGAATGGTTAACAATTTATTTAAAAGAAATATGGTTAATCTACTTAAAGGGTAACTATTAGGGATATGTCTGTACTGGATATAAACATAGAGAGAGAGATAGCTGTTTATTGTTATGTGCTGTTGAGTTGAAACCAAACCATAGCTGAATCAGAGGTAAATCACACATGAGGAGACTGCCTATCTTTCTACTACAGAGGAGTTGGTGGATACAAACTGAGTTCTTTTCAGTTGGTACTGCAATGTCTTAGCACTAGGTCACCAGAGTTCCCTATATGTATGTATGTGAGTGCGTGCATGTGAGTATATGTATACATATAAATCTCTCTCACACACTCACACACATAAACATATAATACAGATACATACACAAATAAATCTACTTTACCATCAAAAACCCTGGAACAATCTCCTATCAAGCAAATTCTTATTCATATGGACACCACAGTAGATAGTAGAACTAACAGGGTTTCCAAGTCTGCAGTCTTTATGGTAGTAGATTGTTACAACTTTTTTTCAACACAGATAGACTAGCTTGATTAAACTATAGACCTTTCAATATCAGTTAGCAGCCTAGCACTTAATGCCTAGTGCCATCAGGGTTATACACACACATATACACAAACATGTAAACACACATATATACATATATGCATGTACTTGTACATCCACATGTTGTTGTTGTTGTTTTTATGTGCCATTGAGTCATCTGCGACTCATAGTGGCCCTAAATCCTGCTCTGTCCTTTGCCAATCTCACTGTCTCTGACACACTTACCTCATTACCCATCTCATAGAAGGTCTTCCTCTCCTGCATTGTCCCTCCACCCTACCAAACATGACATCCTTCTCCAAGGACTGGTCCTTCCTTACAACATGTCCAAAGTATGTCAGATGAAGCTTCAGAATCCTTGCCTCCAAGGAGGAGCCTTGTTTAAACCTCTAGGATGAACCTGTTCATTTTCTTAGTGGTCCATGGTATATTCAATACTCTTCTTCAGCACTACAGCTCAAAGGCATCAATTCTCTTTCTATCCTCCCTAGTCTTTGTCCAGCTCTCTGATATATAGCACGTGATTGCAAAGACCATGGCCTGTATCAGGTGCACCTTAGTCTCCAGAGTGACACCATTGTTCTTCAGTACTTTGGAGAGTTCCCTAACTGCAGACTTTCCCAATGCAATATGTCTTTAATTTTCTGGCTGCTGGTGCCAAGAATGTTGACTGTGGAGCCAAGCAAACTAAAGCTGTAAACAATCTCAATCTCTTCACCATCCATCCTGATGCTGCCAATTGGCCTAGTGGTGAGAATCTTTGTCTTCTTGATACTGAAGCTCAATCTATATTGAAGGCTGCTGTCCTTGACCTTCTGCAAGAACTCCAGGTCCTTCTCAGTTTTGGCAAACAAGGTTGTGTCATCTGCATAACGGAGACTGTTGATGGGTCTTCCACCAATCCTGACCCCACACTTCTCCTCATACAGCCTCCCAGATAATCTGTTCTGCATACACATGCGTGCTTCCAAAAATCCAAGTTCAGTTAACCCTACATTATTAACTCTTTAATAATTTCAGACTTAGTAACTAGGAACCAGTGGACATCCATATTCAATATTTCTTTTTTCTATGGTGCTATAGGAAATTGAATTTATTACGAAGTTGTTTTTAAATTCTGTCCATTCTTGTTGATCTACTGGAAAAGGAAAGTGAGAAAAACCACACTGAGCTATATGCATTCACTTTCTTGTCCAAACAGTCTATTCCAAGGAAATGCTAAGACTACCTCAGGCTATTTTTAATTTATTTTGTTAGTAGCTGTATTTTTGGCCTTCGTATGTTTTGATTAAGTGTAATATTACATGTTTTGCCTGGCTCCTCAAAGCAGAAGCCAAGCTATAACAAAAAGGTATTTTTTTGAAATGCTGTTAACAAGATCAAGATAAATGCACAAATATGTCCTGTCATCAGCCTTTCTTCACTACAGAAAGTTATTTGGGAAAAAGCAACAGAGTGCCTTCTTCAGGCAACTACAAATCCTGCCACAAATCCCATTATTATCTTTCAATGCTGTCTCTCCACCAGTGTTTCCTATTCTTTAGTTCTTCTATGATGCTTTATCTTTGTTGTTGTTGTTATGTGCCTTTGAATTGCCTGTGTCTCATAGTGACCCTATGTACATACAACAGCTCTGAACCCTCCTCAGTCTTGAGCCAACACCATTTTCTCTGACATGCTTATCCCATTACCCCAGTCACTTAGTCAATCCATCTCACCCAGGGGTTTCCTCTCTTGTGTTCCTCCACCCTTCCAAGTGTGATGCCCCTCTCTTTATTCCTATTTTATGTATCTCTAACTTGTAAAATACTGACATCAACTCTAGTCTCTCACGGTTGTACTTTGCTTCCTCCTAAATATTCTCAGCCACATTTTCCCCCTTGGTTTCTGCATACACACTATTTAATTGTCTTCCTGTTCCTCATTCTGAAAGTCTAGCTTACTGATGATATTTATTTGCAATTTCTTTCTTTAAAGAACTCACTGATTTATGTCCAGAAAGAAAAGAAGGGGAAGAGGGAAGAATAGTTCTAAAAAAGGTATTCTGCTTTCAACATGTGAGGGCTGAGCCATGATATCTGGGTGTTCCTATTTTGAAATAGAGCCTCTTCATTGCCACAGTCCTTCTTCATAGGAAGCTCTCTGGTTACACAGTTTCTCCCAGTGTTGACATAGTTCATAGTTCACAGGGAGTAGTGCTAATAACCCAAAGGTGGTGATTCTCTGGTGGTTTGAATCAGCAAGTGGCTCTGGGGGAGAAAGATGGGCACTCTTGAGATTAATTGCCTCCCAAAAGCCTGCTGGAGGTTCAACTAAGAGTTACCTCCAACTTCATAGTATTACATTTTGAGTTTCATTCACTCAAACAATAACCTAGGTACTTCTGTGAGGGTATTTTTCACAGGTAATTATCATCTCAGGTCATTTGACTTTTGCATAAACATTTTATCTGGTAGGCCTCACTGAATCTCAGGAGCTCTTCAATTCTGTAACTAAAGCTCAGAGACAAGTCCTACTCTAAGCCAACAAGAAGTGCTCATGCAGGCCAGAAAGACAACAAAACAAACTAGAAATTGAGCAGTGCAAATTGTTAATGTGCTCTGCTGATAAATAAAGAAGCCGGAGGTTCTGATGGGACTTTTCAAGAAAGGTCTGCTGATCTATACCTGAAAAAAAGAAATCACATTGAAAATCCCCAAAATTGAGTCAATTTGGTGAGTTGTTTGGTTCCTCCCACCTTGTAGAAGATTAAAGTGATCCCTGAATCACACTTTGCTTAGTGATAAGAAGTTGTGCTGCCAACTCAGAGATACATGGTTCAAATCCACCTGCTGCTCCATGGGAGAAGGATGTGGAATCTTCTCCAGTGTGATTTACTGCCTCTGAAAACTCTTGGAGGGTCCAGTATGGGTTGGTTACACAGTCACAACAACAAACAAATATAAAATGACAATCTAGTAACACTACAACTATAACTAACTGAATTCTTCCAACCAGATAGATGAATTTGGAAGAGGATTCTAAGTCTTAGATGAGAATCAAAGGGCAACAGACCCTTCAGCACATATTTCATTGCAGCCTTGTGAAATCTTGAGCCAAGAACACAGCTTTATGAAGTGTTCAGGATGCTGCCCCACAGAAAATGTGCTGTTGTTGTTGTTGTTGTTGTTATGTGCCATTGAGTC
>NW_006399835.1:4130583-4131159 GCF_000299155.1 Elephantulus edwardii | reverse complement strand
CTGGCTGCTGGCGCCAAGAGTGTTGACCGTGGAGCTGAGCAAACTGAAGCTGTGAACAATCTCAATCTCTTCGCCATCCATCCTGATGCTACCAATTGGTCCAGTGGAATTGGTAGCACCAGAAAGTGTGAGGTAATATATTTTTGTTGTTTTTTAAGTGTTGTTGTTATTTTTAAGTGCCTTTGAGTCGCCTGTGACTCATAGCTGACCCTGTCTATGTAAAACAGCTCATAGGTTCTAGTAATTTCTTATGTAGCAATAAAAAGTGAATAAGTTATTTATGTTGAGATTACAAAATAGCAAAAATTTACTTCAAGGCAAGCAGTTCCAATCCACCAGCTGCTCCAGGTGAAGAAACAAAAGCCATATTCTCCCATGCTATTTACTGTCTCTGAGAACTCACTGGGGGGAGGGGTCATCTATGATAGTACACAACAACAACAACTAGTCAGCTAATGGCATCTTTTACCAATATTCTAAATGCTGATCTATCAAACTAAAGAAATAATTCTGCACTTATCTCTGTAATTAAGAAAAAAAATCCCCTTTCTTCCCCTGCTAGAAGTGAAAGAAAGA
>NW_006399835.1:4120584-4130428 GCF_000299155.1 Elephantulus edwardii | reverse complement strand
AAAGAAAGAAAGAAAGAAAGAAAAGAAAGAAAAGAAAAGAAAGGCTATTTCAATACATGTTAACCCTATATATGTGTGTCAGAATAAAATGGCTAGCAATAAGATTTTAAATGACTATGACCTTTTGGGATCATCAGCATTTTTTTCCGTGCCTTTGAGTGAACTTAAACCATTTATCTTTTGGTTAATAGTCAAGTGTTTAACTGTTTGAATAAGCCAAACATCCTCAATAAAATTAATGTAGCTCTGATTGTCACTGGTAGCTATTTTGAAAACAAACACAAGGTAGCTGATACTGAGACCTGGGCCAGAGAAGAAAATGACATGGGTCCTTGAATATCTTGATCTCATTTGCAAGACACTGCAGCTCATCTTGCCTCTGGCCTTACAGGTATAGTAGCTAATAAATTTCTATATTGGAGAAATCATTCTGATTCGGGAGTTTTCTGTTCTCTGCAGCTCAAATAACCTAACAGGAAACACAAAGGATCAACACTCACTGTCAGTATGCTGTTTAAACCTCAGCTGAGCTTTATTCTGAGATATAGGCATCTGAAAGGCCTATAGAAATTCATCTTTAGTTTCCCAGGCAACTATCCCATGTTACTCATGGATATTCTGAACACACAGGTAATATTCCATCTCATCATTTCAATTTTAAAACTAGAGAAAGACAAATCAAATCATGCCAGTAAATCCTCAAGGCTGCAGAGATTAAAAAAAAATAATGAAAATTCAGGTAACAGAAACAAGTAATCTACTCTCGTATCTAATCTTCCCCTTTGCATTCTTTGATTTAATTTCTCTTTTTATTGCTGCCACAGAGTTCCAAAATTATGTAGAAATTTCTGAGTAGATTCATTTTCTTTTCCCTCTGCAATGGTTTCTTGAACACACTTTACCCTCACATACAAGAAGCACCACCTCCTGTAGTGAAAAGATTCAACAATTCTGAGTCAATAATCTCATAATCTTTGTTCTCCTTTGCCCAACACTAAATCTTAGTCTTCAATAGACATAGTAGACTTTAATGTTAATCATTTAAATGCTAATACTCTTACGCTCTAAACATTTCTTTAATACAGATAAAATAAGGTCTAAATGATGGAAGCAAGATTGAAAAACTAATTTTTGTCATCATAATAGTGAAATTTTCATTACAGTCGATACACTGGAGATAATTTAAGTCTGGGATGGTGGCTTTGTTCATAGTTGCTTTGAAGAACAACTTAATGATACTTTCATTTATGTCACAGAAGAAACCTGAGACATCTATAAATGTTCATTAAAATTAATAAAATAATTAAAAAAAAGTGTTGAAGACTGCTGCATACCCACGGAACACTCAGTTAGACATACAGTCATCATTCTTCTCCAGATTGTTATGTTGTGGGTGTGTTGTTGTTATGTGCCATCCAGTTGCTTGCAACTTAGAGACACCCTATGTACCACAGCTCTGAATGGTGCTCTATCCTGAGCCACCCTTATTGTCTTTGACACACCGACTCTCATTATCCCAATCACTGAGTCAATTCACCTCATCCAGGGTCTTCCTCTCTTGCACTGTCCTTCTACCCTCCCAAGCATAATGTCCTTCTCCAAGGACTTGCCCTTCCTTGCAACATGTCAAAATTATGTCAGATAGAGCGCTTCAGAATCCTCATCTCCAAGGAATAGTCTAGCTTCACCCTCTCCAGGAGAAACCAGTTTTTCCTCCTAGCAGTCCATGATATATTCAGTATGCTTCTCTAAGCACCACAGCTCGAAGGCATGAATTTTCCTCTATCATCCCTAGTCATTTTTATACTGACTTCATATTGTCTCTTATCATCTACTTAATCTGACTTTCTGCTGACTGTCTGCTTTTATTTAACCATAAAAATCTACCTTATCTACCTCAACTTCCTTGATGTTCCAAATGCCAATATTAATAACTAGCATATTCCTGATAAACATGAAGTAAAACATCCAACAAAAACCTATAACTTTCCATCTTCCTTAAGCAGTGTCATTGAATCAGTTTTGACTCTTGACAGCACCCAATGTTTCAGAGTAGAACTTAGAACATAGAGTTTTTAATTGTGTGATCTTCAGGACATAGATCATTAGACCTTTCTTCTGACCTTTCTTCTCTGGATGAATTGAAATTACTGGTCAAGAATTTAATCACTTCTGCAACTGAGGAAACCAATTTAATCTGATCTTCTAACTGATTGTTGTTGTCGTTTGGTGCCATTGAGTCGTAGACAACTCATAGCGACCCTCTGAAAAAAAGGCCCGAGCACTGTTCATACATAGAGTTTCCACAGTATACCTCTAACTGATTATCTGCTTTATTTATAAAAGTTCATCCTATCTAATTGGATCTTCTTCATATTGCAAATGTCAATCACATTTTCACTCAGCATCTTTGCACCTGCAAATCTTTCTGTGAAATGTTTCACCAAAATATCTTTTTAACTCACTTACTCAATTTAACTCTCTTTAACTCATCCATGTCTCCACTGAAATATTCCCTCACCTGAGTTTTCCTCCTTGTACAACCTATATGTAAAATAATTCTTCACATCATTCCTCAACTTTTATCCTTTTTCTTTTCTTGGTTTCTATCACAATATTTGCCATTGCTGTTGTTGTAAGGTCCTTTGAGTCATTTCCAGCTCTCAGTGATCCTATGCTCAACAGAAGACAAGCCTGTCTGATCCTCCAACATCCTCACAATTTCTACTGTGCTTAAATTTATTGTTGTGTCATTGTAACAATACATCTCATGAAAGATCTTCCTCTACTTCACTGACCGTCTATTTTGTTTCAAGCATTATGTCCTTTTCTAAGAAAATTTGCTGGGGCTTTGGAGAGTCTGTGAATATTTATATCACCACCACCCATCTGTCAATTTGTTGTAAGGTAGAGGATTGAGTGCAACTCTAATGCTGAAAGCTGCACCTACTGCCATTAATTGAAACATTAAAGAAATCACCCATAGCAAACAGAGTTCAGTGATGCTAGACCAAGTAGGAAGAAAGACCTAATAACTTTCTGTTGTAAATCACTCTAATATAATCTTTATGGGTTTATACAGAACATTGTCTGATTTTTTTTATTTATACCTATAGAACAGTGAGTGTTAAAATGGATGCAAATTTTGCAATTGGGATATTTATTTACCTTTTGTGATTGATACTGGACTATTCTATACATTATCTAAAATGTATAAAATGAGTTCCTTATCAGATATGTCATTGCCAAATGTTTGTTACCAGTTTGTGTGTTTTCTTTTACCCTGTTGAAGAAGTTTTTTGTTGTGTGCAAGGATTTGATTCTTAGAAGACATTCAGAGGGCAAACAAACACATGAAGAAATGTTCAAAATGTTCAAAACATGATACTGTTTAAGGGAGATTAAAAATTGTAGGTTTTATTGGAGGTTTTGCTTCATGTTTATCAGGAACATGCTAATTGTTAAGTAGACAATAACCTGATGTTGGCATTTGGAACATCAAGAGTGTTGGAGTAGTTAAGGTAGACTTTTATAGTTAAATAAAAGTAGATAATCAGGTAGCAGACGGTAAGATGAAATTAGGAGATAGCAGACAATATGAAGTTAGTATAACAATGACTAGGGATGAGAGGAGAATTGATGCCTTTGAGCTATGGTGCTGGAGAAGAGTACTGAAGTATCTTCAAAGAGATGCAAATCAAAACAACTAGGAGATCTTATCTCATCTCCACAGTGATATGCTGGTGAAGTTGTGGAGAGACTGGAACCCTTACTCATTGCTGGAGAAAGTGTAAAATGGTGAAACCACTATGAAGGGTAGTCTGTCTCTTAAAGATAAAAATAGAAGTACTATTTTACCCAGCAATTCCAATACTACGAACATACCCTAAAGAAACCAAAGCCACCACTCAAACAGATGTATGTACATGCACGTTTATTGCTGCATTATTCACAATAGCAAAGAGCTAGAAACAATCCAAGTGCTGACCAACAAATCAATGAAGAGAAAAAGACTATATGATACATGCACACATGGGATACTGCACAACACTGAAAAGTAATGACCTCATAAAACATTACATAAGATGAGTGACTTAGAAGACATCATGCTGAATAAAATATTTCAGTCACAAAAGGACATATTATGCATAACACTACTTAAAGGAGGACTGACCTGGGAGGGAGAATAAGAAAAGAACAATGAACACTGCATTGGAATAGATGAGGGAAAGAACTGTTTAAAAGGAATATATAATTAGGCATTTTATGTATGACAACATCCAGAATAAAAAGTGCATTGCAAAGTGGCCTGTGGTGTGAGGAAAGAAGGGGGAAGGAGAAAATTGTGCATCAATGAATGAATAAAAATCCAACTTTTCAGTAAACTTTCATTGAAAACACAATGAAATATATTTAAAAAAAATAGATACGAATAGATGGCAATTGTGAGGATGGCGCAGAAAAAGATGGCCATTTTGTTTTGCTGGACTTGGACTTGCAATAAGTCAGTGGTGACCCAAGGCAGCTAGCAATCAACAATATATATGCATATTTAAAATGGAAATTCAAGGTTAAAGAGTAAATGAATGACAATAATTAGATTAAAATTTGAGTCTCCTTCATGTGTTACAGAAATACATTGTGCCACACAGTCTCCCAAATACATGCTGCAAAGGGAGGCTAATATTCAGTGCTAAGTTGTACATAAGCCATGTTTTATTTTACACACCAAACTTTTATTGATTCATATGTGGCCACTTCATGCTAAATCCTCTTACAGACACAGGAAATATAGAAATAAGTCAAATGAAGTCTTGACACATGTATTCTATCATCTAACAATATATTCACATTTTACCAAAAGCTCCTTAGACTTCTCAAAATAGGGAGATATTTTTAGTCAATCTAATCTCATAGGAAATCAACTATAATGTATATAGTCTTGTACCATGTATGCAACTGCCAGGAATCATTTTCGGGTGTTTATAAGATTACAGATCCCTTGACTCCATTTGCCGCTGAATCTAATCCTTTAGATTTTTGTTGTGTACCATTGAGTCTGAACAAACTCATAGCTCACCAAACCCTTCAGAGGGTTTTCAGAGGCAGTAAATTGTACAGGAGGTGATTGCTCATTTTTCTCCCATAGAGAAGCTGGTGGATTCAAAGTAGAGGCCAGATATTGACTCCAACATATATGAAATCACCAGAATAAGAAAGAAAAGTAACTTCCAAAACCATCTCCTATATTCTTTCCACCCCATTTTCATCCTGAATTGAAACTCTCCTCATGCCTTTTCTCTCTCTCATCTATAGAACTGAAACTGTTGTTGCGCCTGGTGCCATAAGTTGTTATAATGTGCTGTCGAGTCATCTGTGACCCATAGTGACCCTACATACAACAGCTCTGAAGCCTGCCCTGTCCTGAACCAGTCTCACTGACTCTAACACACCTACCCCCTTTACCCCAGTTACTGTGTCAATCCATCTCATGCAGAGTCTTCTTCTCTTGCACTGTCTCTCCACCCTTTCTAGTATGGTGTCTTTCTCCAAGAACTGGTCCCTCCTGGCCACATGCCCAAAATAAGTGAGACAGAGCTTCAAAATCCTAGCCTCTAAGGAGAAACTTGGTTTCACTCTCTCCAAGAAAAACTTACTTGTTTTATTGGTGGTCCATGGTGCTTTAAAAACAAGAAACTCATGAAATATTATGCAAAATGGATGACTCTTGAGGACATTATGCTGAGTGAAATATCTCAGTCACAAAAGAACAAATATTGCATAGGGCCATTGTTGTAATATAGGACTGACATCAGGGCTGAGGAAAGACAGAAAAGGAGGGTAGGAATGATGTATATATTGCATTGAAACAGATGAGGGAGAGATCTGTTTAAAAGGGATATATGAATGGGTATTTTTATCATTACAGATGTCCAGAATGAAGGCTGTATAGTGGAGTGAACATGGGGAAGGACTTGCATAACAATGAAAGAGTTTGTCTTTTTCTTTTCAAGGAGAGGGGTGATTGCGGAGGAAGGGGTAGGCAGGGAAAAAAGTGCAACAATGAATGACTGGAAATCCTAAGTCTCTGTAAACTTTCATTAAAATTAATTTTTAAAAAAATCAAAAGACAATAAAACAAAAAAACCCCCCTCTTTTTCCAGTACAATAACTCATAACTATAATAATAAAAATTGCATATTCCACTTGACATGATGCTGTTTAGAGAATTGATAGGCTCTAGGCAGGGCAGCCATGTATCAAACCTGCAGGACCTGCATGGAATTCAGGAAAGCCAGTGCTCTCCTTCAGTTTATGTTCCTTGTAACCTTGGGGTTTCTCTCAGTTGCTGTAACAGGGAGCAGGTAATCTATCAAAAGAGAAACATCATAAACTACTCTTTGCCCTCCAGAGAATGTACCCTACTCTTTTATTCTGTTTTTATTTCAAAATTCAAAGTGGAAAAAATTGTAAAATAGCTTGGAATAAATATTTAAGGCTCTCTCAATCCTAGTCCTGATGGTTTAGTCCTCAATCTGGCCCAAGCTTCTTTCTTTTTTGTCAGAGATAGCACCTCTCTTCTCAAGAAACGGTTCTATTCCAGAGAGTGTCACAAATCATAAAAGAATAGTTTTGCAAATCAGAACTCTTTTCTGTCAGATTTGTCAAGCCGTCTGGTTCAACATAAAGTACCTGACAGGGTTTGTGCCCTAGCATTGGAGTATGCCAGCAGTTTTAAAGTTTCTTTGTGTGAATGTCTTTTTTAATATTTTTGATACAGGAATTATATTAAAAGGGGAATAAAAGAAGTAAAGAAAAAATATATGAAAAGAAATAGCAAAATTACTGTGACCATATGAAAGCACCATCAGCAATGAGTATTCTTAGCAAACTAAGCAAATAGTCGAGCAAGCTCAAGTCCCAAATTTTATAATCTCTTTGGCTGTTTGTGTCACCTGCCAGGGACCACTACCAGAGCCAGAGAGTGTGGGCACAGTTTCCGAACTCAATAGAGAGACACTTATGAGTTTATTAGAGTGTGAAACTGACCTGTTTTACTGGAATTGCTTTCTTTTTTAATGCATACAGAAAACTGCTAAAGACTTATCACATGTTCTCTGCCCTTTTAAATTCAAAATTCCATTGCCTTCATTATTGAGATTAACCTTCAAGAGTACAAAATTATTATGTTTTACTTGGAACGCAACTTCAAAATGAATATTGAACACTCATATTGCTATTATGGGTAATTGCTTACATGGATTTAGTCCTAATTCCACCGTAACTCACACAAGGTCAATGACACCCTTTTACAAGAAAACAATGAATCAAGAAAATATTTAACTTACTATGTCAACATAGCAATCCTGTTGAAAGAGTAATATTTTATAGTTAATATATGTGGATGCTACACAGTATGTAACTTGCATTTAAGGTGTATATAATATGTTTACATGAACCACAACTAAATTAAACTTCCAGCAGAAACTAACAATTGATGCCTTCAAAGATCACCAATTGTCTCTTATAAATGTTGTTAGGTACCATTGAGTTGAGTACAAATTTCAACATCCCTACAAGCAACAGATATGAAATCTGACTTA
Source organism: Elephantulus edwardii (assembly GCF_000299155.1). NCBI lineage: Eukaryota > Metazoa > Chordata > Mammalia > Macroscelidea > Macroscelididae > Elephantulus > Elephantulus edwardii. The sequence continues at coordinate 4,122,824 of NW_006399835.1, read as the reverse complement.
TCCTATGCCACCCTCATCATCTCTGAAACAAATAGAAACACTTTTTTTCTCCAGTATAGATTATGAAGATGGCAGAGGATAGGGTAAAGTTGCAATCTTTTGTACACAGGGTCTTTCTAAGTCAGAGTCAGTTTGATGGCACTTGACACCAGCATCAACAACAGAGGAAGCCACTATTTTATTATTATTATTATTATTATTATTATTATTAGATAATTTTACCACATGTCTGTATTCTAAACCAACATAATTCTTTGTTTTGCAAGTTGTCAATACAGTTTTACTGCTGTATAAATGGAACCATATAATTATTTTAAATTGTTGCTATTGTTATGTGCCATCAAGTCACCTGAGACTCATAGTGATACTATGTACAACAGCCCTAAACCCTGCTCTATCCTGTACCAATCTTATTGTCTCTGACATACCAAAGTCCCCCACCCCATTATCCCAGACACTGAGTCAATCCATCTCCTAGAGGGTCTTCCTTTTTTGTGTTGTCCCTCCACCCTTCCAAGCATGATGTCCCTCTCCGAAGACTGGTCCTCCCTTGAAACATGTCCAATGTATGTCAGACGGAGCTTCAGAATCCTTGCCTCCAAGGCACACCCTGGTCTATGAAGAGAAATGTGGTATCAGAATTGGAGGAAGACTCATCAACAATTTGCGTTATGCAGATGACACAATCCTGCTTGCTGAAACTAAGAAGGACCTGAAGTGCTTGCTGCAGAGGGTCAAAGCCTGTAGCCTTCAATATGAATTGAAGTTCAACATCAAGAAAACAAAGATTCTCACTCCTGAGCCTATTGGCAGCATCATGATAGATGGTGAAGAAATTGAGATTGAAAACAATTTTAGTTTGTTTGGCTCCACAATCAATACTCTTGGTACCACAGCCAGGGATTTAAAAGATGAATTGTATTGGGAAAGTTTGATCTCAGAGACCTCTCCAGACTACTGGAGAACAATGATGTCAGTCTGGAGACTAAGGTGTGCCTGATTAGGTCTTTGCAATTACTACGCATCAGAGAGGTGGACAATGACTAGGGATGATAGAAGGAGATTGAATTGAACTATTTTATAGTTTACTACTTAACACAATTTGTAATATTCATTTATATATTAAAACAAACTTTATTTTCACTGCCAAATATGTACTTTTATTTATAGTACATTTTTATTATTGCAATTTTTTTTTACTAATGGACATTTGAACTGCTCTCTGTTTTTGTGTTATTAAAAATGTACTTAGAACAGCAAACTACAAATTCTAGAGAGGGTGTAATTAGATTGATTGGTAGGAATGTAAAATGGTGAAACCACTATAGAAAGCAGTTAGACGTTTCTTTAAAACACTGAAAATAGAAATACCATTTGATATAGTTACTCAGCTATTACACTACTAGGAATATATTCTGAAGATATAAGTATGACATGAACAAATATATACACATCCATATCTATTGCAGCCTTATTTGTAGTAGCAAAGAAATGAAAACAATCTAAGCGCCTATCAACAAATTACTAGATAGAGAAACTATGCTACACTCATACAAAAGAGTACTATGCAGCACTGAAAATCAGTAGGCGATGAGTAGAAACACTACATTGTAGAGGAAATTATGCTCAGTGAAATAGTCATTAAAGGGAAAAAATTGTGTAAAACAATAGCTATTTTTAAATTATAGAACTGTTTTCACATAGAGAATAAATCTAGGAAGCACTGATGGCCTATAAACAAGAAGCTACACTGCAATCCTGAAGGCAGGCAGTTCAACTCTACTAGCTGCTCCCTGAAAGAAGGATGGGGGATCTCTTTCTGTGTGATCCACTACCTCTGTAAACCTATTGGATGGTCAGCTATGGGTTGGTTCCAACTTGACAGCACTTAACAACAACAATATGGTTACTGAGGTAGAGATTATAAAATGAATGTCTAGATAACAAACTCTGTATTGGAATATGTGAAGAAAAGGCCAATATAGAACAACTGATGATCACATATTGTGTATATTGTAATTAACAATATTGAACAAAATATGCATGGATGATTGATTGATTTTAAAAAGCTAAGGAATGGTTTACACACAGAATCAATCTTAGAGGGTTAACTGGCATGAGAAAGAGCCAGGAGTACTGTTGTAGAATGAGGCTGGCATTGGGGTGGGGGTAAGACTGAGAAAAAATGGATGAAATATGTTTACGGCATTGAAGTCTATGAGGGAGAGAATAGTCTAAAA
>NW_006399835.1:4113243-4120374 GCF_000299155.1 Elephantulus edwardii | reverse complement strand
AAAAAAAAAAAAGATTAATGGACAGGATGGGTAAAGAGAAAGGCAATGTATATAATGTGGGTTTGATGAGGTATTCTAATTGTATTAATCAATTGGAATTAACAACATAAAATGAAGTATCTTTGAATGATTGACTTAAAATCAATAAAAACAAATAAATGGTTAAAACAATAGAGAAATTTGGACAACAAGGAGCAAAGAAAAATGGCAGCAGTGAGACATAAGTTAAAGCTATGATACAGTTTTCCTATTTTGACCAAATCATTTAAGCCTTATTGCAGAAAACATATCTCAGTGCCTTTCTCTGGCACTGAATGTTGAATCTTAAGAATTCAAAGAATGTGTGTTAATACATTTATAAAAGTACTTAGTTTATTCTTCAAACATTGTTCCTTGTAAAAATAAATCTAGGTTACAGTAATTAACTGTTAACTTCAAAAAGGAATCCAGTACACTGTGGAAGAGTTATTGTTTGATTCTATATAGAGGTTAAAACAAAAAATGTCTCTTCAGTTTGGATGACAATTAACGGTATTTTCATGGAATTTTGTGAGGTAAGACATTCCTTTCTTCCCTCCAGTTCTTTGATTTGAATCTTGCTTCTCATTTTCCTTGACCATTGCTTCTTCCTCAAAATTCTAATGATACTGAAAAACACCTATCTTTCTCATAAAACATAAAAACATGTTAGGAAATCATATAGGAAATAATAAGGGAATAATTCTATAATCTCTCTTTTTTTTTTTATCATGAGTATATTAAGGTGTTAAAAAGGCCGGGTGACATTGTGGTTCAACTCTTGGCTGCTAACAGAAATGGTGACAGTTTGAATGCAGCAGCTATTCTGCAGGAGAAAGACTTGATTGCTTCCATAAAGACTGCTGCCTTGGAAACCCCATGAGGCAGTGCTAGTCTGTGCTAGAATGTCTCTATGAGAAAGAAGTTACTAAAAAGTGGTAGCTATGTGGTTTGGTTCATAGTAAGATAATGTGTTTATTTGTTTGTTTGTTTTCTGGTAATGATTAGCACCATCTCACTAAAGGAGAGGAAAGACACTGATAAGTGGAAAAGAAATCCCATCAACAAAACTAAGCACTATATTATTTATTCAATCTTGTATTTTTAACAATAGCAAACATCAATCTATATGTGGCTATGTTGGCGGCAGCCAAGATAAATAGATGTAACAGAATGAAAGGAATTACACATGCACACACTACCTATTTTTTCCTTTAAATTTTGTAAAACTTATTAGAAAACGTCTATTTTGACAACTTCCGCCAATACAAATTGCTCAGCACCAAATGTCCACTACTGATTTGTGTAGCTTCAGGTCTTCCGTGGATGGCTGCTGCATCCTCTATGTGGCTCGTCTGCTTCCCCCCTTTGGCTACTGAGTTTTACAGACCATTTCAAGAGTTTTATTACCACCGCAAGGATGGAACATATTGCTTTATCAGCCAGCCTCTCAGTAAGACAATGCTATTACTTGTCTGGGCCCTGCACCACTGAATCTCACAGATGAAGTGGTGATAGTATATTTTTTTGTTCTCCTCCTCCTATATTTTCTCAGTAGGGAACAGAGAAAATAAATAGCCTTCCACCTGGCCATTTCATGTACAATTCTACTTAACTTGATCTCAAGTGGTTCACAATAAGCTATGGAATTAGAGTCATACATTCTAATGTTATCTTCTCCACTTTGTACTACATATCTGAAGCAACTTAATTTTTCCCTCTGTAGCTTAATTTACTTATCCATAAAATGACATATAAGCCGGTGATGTATCAGTTTGCTCTTGCTGTGTAACAAACCACTCAAAAGCATAGTATTATAAAAATAATAAGAAATTATTAACTATGTAGACATTGTGGGTTCTCAAACTTGGTCTGCTGATCTCGACCAGGGGGTTCTCAAACTTGGTCTGCTGATCTCGACCAGGCTCTAATGGTCTCGGCTGATTATACTCACATGTATGTATTCTGCTGCCAGGTTGCCCGATTTAAGATCTCTCTGGCTTTAACAATATTGCTTTGTTGCACAAAGATCTTCAGACTAGGGTGGGTTGTGTGTATGTGGGTAACAAGATCCTATGAGACTTATGCCTAGCTCAGCCCTTGTACATTGTCGTTCATGCCAAAACAAGTCAATAGATCAAATTGAAATAAAGTGAATGACGTTTCCAAAGTTATCAGCACAAAGAACATAGATAAGAGGTCATTAGCTGAGGCCCCTCATACAATAATTCTGTTTACTAGCATCAATCTTTAAGCATCATTTTGAGAATTCAAATTCCCAAAATTCTTGGTTACAGGGTCAGAGATAGAATAAAAAAAAAAAAAAGTGAAGAATCAGTGTTGCCATGCTAATATCTAAGACCGGAATATGTCGTCTTTGTGTTCAAAAGGTACTTGTTAAATAGAAAGAAAATCTTTATTTTAGTGGTCTGCTTTAAGAGAAATACAAGTAAGTGGCCTTAAATACCACAGTTTTATTTTCTCACAGTTGGGAAGGCTGGAAGTCCTTCAGGGCGTCAGCAGTAAAGGAAGCTTCCGTCTCTCTGTCAGCTTGGGACAAAGGTTCTTATTTGTTTTCATTTTCTACAGCCTGAGTGATCTTTAGTTCCCTAGAGATTTTCATATGGCATCTGCCCTCTTTATTCCATTTGTGCTTACTTCTATGTCTGATCTCCATTTTTAGTATTTCATAACTGATTAGGTTTAGGCTGCACACTCCACTAGTATGGCTGCATTAACACCAAAAATAAAGCTTTAGTCCCAGAAAGATTCACATCAACAGATATAGGGAATAGAATTACAACATATGTTTTGGAAGGACACAATAATTTTAAACTGACTGTTTCTCTTCTTGGTATTTAACAATAACATACCAAAGAAACCTCCTACAGAAGCAATTATGAGTGCAGAAATTAAAGACCTATTCATAATATCTTCTAAATTAGGCACTGACAAATTGAATTTTTTTTCTTCCTTTGTGTTTTACAGAGGTCATATAGAAAATATTTTAAATATTGAGGTCATATGTGTTTGTCTTAAGGATTCAACTGTGTCATTGTGTCATGATAACACAGACTATACGTAGGCATACAAGCATGGCTTTATGCCAATAAAACTTTAGCTATTAAAAAAACCCCGCATAGCAAGATTAGGATCCGTTTCAGGTAATCTAATAAAAAATTGTTGTTGTTGTTATGTGCCATCAAGTCTCCTGCAATTCACAGCGAGCCTATGTCCAATTGCTCTGAAGCCTGCTCTGTCCTGAACCAGTCAGTCTCACTGCCTCTGATACAACTACCCCCAATTCCCTCATTAATGTATCAACCCATCTCATCTGAGGTCTTCCTCTCCTGCACTGTCCCTCCACCTCTCTGAGTATGATGTCCTTTTCCAAGGACCGGTACCTCTTGGCAATGTTTCTAAAGTATTTGATGTGGAGTTTCAAAATCTTAGCCTCCAGGGAGAAACTTGGTTTCACCCTCTCCAAGACAGGCTTAATTGGTTTTCTTGGCAGTCTGTGGTATGTTCAAGACTTTTCTCCAGCACCAAAACGCAAAGGTATCAATTCTTCTTCTGTCATTCTTAGTTGTTGTCCAGCTCTCTGGAGGTAATTGAGAAGACTATGGTCTGGTTCAGATTCACCTTAGTCTCTAGACTGACATCGTTGCTTGTCAGTATTCTGGAAAGGTCCCTGACAGCAGATTTACCTAATGCAATTTGCCTTTTGATTTCCTGACTACTGGTGCCAAAAGTTTGGGTTGTGGAGCTGAGCAAGCTGTGATTGTTAGAAACCTCAGTCTCTTATCTGTTCATTATGGTGCTGCCAGTTGGCCCAGTAGTGAGAATCTTTGTCTTGATGTTGAGCTTCAATCCATATTGAAGACTAATTCTTTGACCTTTTACAGGAAGTCTTCCTCAGTTTCAACAAGCAAGTTTGTGTCATCAGCATCTGTTGTTGACGAGTCTTTTCCAATCCTGATGCCACATTCCTTCTCATAAAGCCTAGCCTCCTGAATGATCTGCTCTGCTTATAGAATAAAAACTCCCTAACAGATTTTGAGTCATGTAGTGTTTCCCTGCTATGTTCTGAGGACTGCTGCCTGGTCCAAGTATAGCCTTCGCATAAGCACTATCAAGCATTCTGGTATATAAATTGTTTCACTGCTAAGTATTATTAATTCTTAAATTCATTAATCTTTGTATTCATTGCTTATGAAATATTCATAATGATGAAACCTCTCAAGTGGTTGAAATAAGTATTGTTAAGGGACATATACCACCAAATAACAAATAATTGATATATAAGGTTTTTACTTCATACCATAATATGGCACTATTAATGCTTGAGATACTTTTCAAAGTATTCATCATACTAGATAGCATAAAATTTAAAAATATTTTAAAATATACACGCTTAAATATTTATATTTAGAAATAGATTAGATATATTGATATTTAGGAAATATTTGAAGCTTATTTAGGAAGTATTTGAAGCTTATTATATAGTTTATTTAAATGATTGATTATAAGTATCCTGCTCATACATTCCAAGAATGATATTATAAATCACATCCTTTCTTTGTAAGAGGTAAATGATATTAATATTTTGACATGATTTATTATTTTGAAGTTAAGCAAAATGTGACATTAATCTGTAAGTATGGAAGTGTAATAGGATGTGTATTATTAAAGCCTTGAAGTTGATCGTACCTATTTTTTGGTTCCTGAAAACAAACAAAACAAAAACCCCAGTAGCACTGTTTTTGAGATGCTCTAAATTAATTAATATTGATTTTAAACCTGTGATCAATAAAAATAAAGGAGAGAACATGGGTCATTATAAGATAAAATATGTTGATATGAATCTAGTAACAAATTTGTCCCTTAAACTTAAAGCTTTTCTTGACAAAGCGCTGGATTCACTGTATAGTCAATTACTAAAATGTCAGAAACATCCCTTTCTTGCTGTTGGTAAGCACTGTCTACTCAATTGTAACTCATTGTGGCCCTGTGTAAAATAGAAAGAAACACTGCCTGATTCTTTGCTACTCCTCACAATCTCTTCTATACATAATCTCATTCTGGAGCCACCATGTCAGTCGATGTTATTGAGTGTCTTCCTCTTATTACTCATCTTACACTTTTCCAAGCATGATATCTTTCTCCATCGACTAACCCTTCCTGCTAACATGCCAAGGTATGTGAAACAAATTCTCATCACCCATATTTCTAAGGAGCATTCTAGCTGTACTTTTCCAAAATAAGTTAGTTTGCTGTTATGATTTATCTTGATCACAGGACAAGATAGGGTTTAAATCTGTTGTTCATAGAGTTATTATGGGTCACACTTGACTTGATGGTTCCTAACAGAAAGGAAAACTGATGTCTTTGAGCTATGGTGCTAGAGAAAAGTATTGAATATGCCATGGACTGTTAGGAGAACAAAAATGTTCACTTTGGACAAGGTTAAACTAGAATGCTCCTTGGAGGCAAGGATTCTGAAGCTGTATCTGTCATACTTTGGGCATGTTGCAAGAAGGGATCAGTCTTTAGAGAGGGATATTATGCTTGGGAGGTTGGAGGGACTACACAGGAGAGGAAGACCCTTGATGATATGAATTAACTCAGTGATTGGGGTAATGCGGATTGAGTGTGTCAGAAACAGTAAGGTTGGATTAAAGTAGAACAAGGTTCAGAGCTGTTGTACTTAGGGTTGCTATGAGTTGCAGGCAACTTGATAGCACATAACAACAACAATAGTAGCATATTCCATGTTCTTCACCAACACTCTAATTCTAAAGGCAGCAACACTCATTTCATCTTATTTTATTAAAATGTCATTGTTTGAGTTGGGCCTTATTTAGCCTTTAAACTGATATCCTTACTACTAGACTAATTTTTCTCCTATGGAGCCAGTGTTGAATTCCAACACCAGAAAGACTCTGCTATAGGGTTAGCAGTGCAACTTGCTACCTATTATGCCATCAGAGTTTCAGAAATGTTTGTCACAGATCAGTATATTCTTTGTTCTAATCTTGGTGGTTTCTCCTGTGTAATCTTCAAATAAGATTATTTTTAAATTATTATTTAAGTTATTCTTTTTAATTTATATCACACAAACAACAGAGATTATTTTAGTTGACTTAAAAATTTATTACTTATTAAGTAAACTTATATCATTGCCATGACTCAAAGACTTTGCTCTTGCAAATTATAAGCAGAAGAAACAAAGAAGAATATTTTATAGGAGGACTGGATATGATAATTATTTCTTTATTATCCTAATACATGTATTTGGCTCAAATTTACAGTGAAATGTCATTCATTCAGGAGAGACTGAATATTGTTTTCAAGTGCAGAAAGGCCATAGCAAAGGGAGGAAATAAAGAAATTAAGGAGCTGAACAGAAGATTTCAAAGTGTTGCTCAGGGAGACAAGGCAAAGTATTATAATGAAATGTGCAAGGACCTGGGATTGGAAAATAAAAAGGGCCAAACTCACATGGTATTTTTTAAGCTAAAGGAATTAAATGACAAATTCAAGTCACCTGTTACAATGCTTAAGGATGCTATGGGCAGAATAATAAATAATCCAGGAAGCATTAAAAGAAGATGGAAGGTGTATTCAGAATTACTGTACAAACAAGAATTGGCTGACTCGAAAGAATTTCCAGAAACAACATATGATCAAAAGGCAATGGTGATGAAGGAGAAAGTGCAGGCTATTCTGAAAGACTTGCCAAAAAATAAAGCTCAGGAATCGATGGAATATCAATTGACATATTTCAACAAACAGATGCTGCCCTGGATTTGGGTGTCAGGAAATCTGGAGGGCAACTACCTGGGCAACTGACTGGATGATATCTATATTTATTCTCATTAAAAAAAATGTTAACCCACACCACAACAATATAAAGGTAGGATAGCTAACAAGCACATGAAAAGAGAAGTGAACTGGGAGCAGGGGATAAAGAAAAAAAGTGCAACAATGAATGAATGAAAATCCAAATCTCTGTAAATGTTCATGAAAATGAATTTTTTAAAAAAGGGAGAAATAAAGAAATTCAAAATCCCTAGCTCTAAGAGAGAGATGCAAATCAAAACCATGAGATAT
>NW_006399835.1:4105333-4107801 GCF_000299155.1 Elephantulus edwardii | reverse complement strand
TCCTTTGGTAATAGTGGTGTGTTGAAATCTACTACTACTACTATTGTGGTGCTATTTTTCGCAATTCAGTTAACTGTTGTTTTATGTATTTTTCAGGTCTATCATTTGGTGCATAAATGTAGACCAAGCTAATATCTTCCTTGATCTATTGTCCCTTTAATCAGTATGTAATACCCTTCCTTATCTTCGATGGTGGTCTTTGTTCTGAAATCTACTTTATCAGAGATTAGTATTGCCACTCCTTTTTTTGAAGTTGCTGTTTACCTGGGATCTTTTTTTCTAGCCTTTGATTTTGAGTCTGTATTTCTCTTCCTTTTTTAGATGTATCTCTTTTAGGCAACATATTGATGGGCTTTGATATTTTATCCATTCTGCTATGTTTTTTTTTTCTCTTAGTTGGTGCATTTAATCCATTCATACTAAGTGTGTTTATTGTCAAGCCAAGTTTTATTTTTGCAATTTTGTCATGTTTCTTTTTCTGCTGTTTCTTGTTGCTATGGTTTAATGCACTTTCCTTTGGTGTCACTGTGTGTAGGACTTCACTTAAAATTTCTTGTCATTTTGGTCTTGTTTTCACAAATTCTTTAAGATTCTTCTTTTCTGCAAAGAATCTGATTTCTCCTTCATATCTGAGAGACAGATTTGCTGGATATAGGATCCTTGGCTGGCAATTGTTATCTTTCAACTTTCTATATAATGGCATCCCATTGCCTTCTATCTCGCATGGTTTCTGAAGAGAAATCAGAGCCTTATATCATTGTTTCCCCTTTATAGGTAACTCTTTGTTTTTCTCATGCTGCTTTTAGAATTCTATCCTTATTTTTAATTTGGAGAATTTAAAAAAGTGTGGAGAAATAGACTATGATATATCTCAGTGTTTTTCTTTTGGATTCAACTCTATTTTGTGTTCCCTCTGCTTCTTGAATGTGGATTTCCCCACTTCAAAATACCTGGAAAGTTTTCTTCTAGTACTTCTTCCATAATCTTCTCAGTGATATTCCTGTCTCACCTGTGTTCTGAAATACTAGTCATACATGTTATTCTGTTAGATGTCATCCCACATAATTTTAATGTGTGTTTTTTTTTATTTTCTTTACGTATCATATCTGATTTTTCTTCAAGTATGTTTCTTATGAGGCTCTTGTCGTTCAGGTCACTGACTCTCTGTTCCATCTCTTCATTTGTACTTTTTTTGTCCTACCAGCTTGTTGAACACTTCTGCCCCTTCAGTATTAATATTCTGGATTGCATTTTCATGCTTTTTTGTTATTTCCCATACTGTGTTGGTTGTCTGTCTTGTGATTATGTTTTCATGTGTTTTATCACATTATCTATTCTATCAATTTTTTCTTCTATATTTTGCATTTTCATCCATATCTGTTTAAGTTTCTCCTCATCCATATATTTCTTGTCTCTGAAGTATGCTCTCTTATTGATTTCCATTGTTTTTCCCATATTTTCATCTTTTTCTGTAGCTGATAAATAACTTTACTTCACCATATTTCATCTGGTTCTCTCTATCTGGGATATTCATTGGGTCTGCTATTTTAGGGAAAGTGTTATTTTGTTTTTTTCATGATGGCTAATGTGGTTTGCTGCTTTCTTTACGTTTTGGGAGTCTTTTCTTTGTAGATAATGATAAAATTACCCAGGGGCAACAATGTTTTGTGAAGCACCTATATATTTATGTTCCCTTCTTAGATAGAGGCTTCCAAGGCTTAGGGACTGAAAGCAGTAACCGTTCCACCTCCCAAAAAACCCTCTCAAAACAAAACAAAACAAAATTTTTCCAATCAACCCTATTTCAACTCTCAATAAATTCTGTTAATTGAACCGAGTTCTGTGGAATTGCTTTGTTTATTATGTTAGATTGTCTATATTTCATAATTTTTTCTTTGTAAACTTTCTGATATTTAATTGTGTCAAGTGAAGCTTACCTGACAAAGTTATATCAAAGTACTTATTCTTTATCTACTCTTCCTTCTATTTCTCTCATGAACCCCTGAGTATCTATAATTTCCTGAGCAGTTAGTAGAGACCGACGTCATTTCCAAGAGTGTTTCATATGTTCTCTGATTTAATTTTAACACTTTCAGGAATTGAGTACTATTATATTATTTATATGAGGAAAGATAAGTCAATCATTAGTTCAAGGTGTTACAGCTACTAAATGGCAGAGATGAGATTGTAACTGAGGCTGCTTATTTCCAAAGCCTGACCCTGAAACCACTCATTCTTCAAGCCCTAGTAATAACCTTGATTTCACCATTACTAGTTGTGTGATAATACTTGGGTTACATATTCTAATTAAACCTCCATTTCTTCACCTTTAAAAAAAGTGGACTTAGGGCGAAAGATTGTAGAACAATGAAAGATTTTTTTCTTTTACTTTTCAAAGAGAAGAGAGAACTGAGGAGGAGGTGTGGACAGGGAGAAAAGTGCAACAATGAATGAATGGAAATCCAAAA
>NW_006399835.1:4103401-4105233 GCF_000299155.1 Elephantulus edwardii | reverse complement strand
AAAAAAAAAAAAAAAAGCTTTCTGTATTTTCACCAAAGAATTTGTATGAGCAATCAACAGGAGCATACACATAAGACTTATTTCTAAAATTTAAGCATTCCCCAAATAGAAATATATTAATGTTAAAAAAAATTTCATCTAGTGGTTGAGGAAGAAAAGTTTTTCTCTTCATTTATGAAAAGTAAGAAGACTAATGGAAGACTGAAAATGAACTTATTATTATTTCTATATTTGAAATTATATTCTCAAAGTTACTAAGGCAATATTGTTATTATTGTGTACCATCAAGTCAGAACTGACCAATAGCAGAGACTCTAAATTAGAGTTTCCAGGAGCAATAAATCACTCAAGAGGAGATTGTTCATCCTTCCTTCATGGAGCAGTTGGTGAGTTTTAACCACATGCCTTTGGATTACGTCTCAGTTTCTTACCACTAGGCCATCAGAGCTTCCCTTAATAGGGAATCTTTAACTTAATAGTTAAAGATTAAGGCACTAGATGACAGAAATTCATAAATTTGTGATGTCATTCTAATTTAAAAAAAACAATAAAATTACTAAATTCTTAGTAATTAAAAGGAATTGTGGTACATTCACATGATGGAATACTTAGGAGAGACTGGAGAACTTTATGCAAACTGAACTAACTCAGTCCCATAAGGACATATATTGTATAAAATCATTATTATAGAATTAGAAAGATAACTAGTAAAACATGCATCAGGATCCAAGGGGACGAGCAGAGGGGTGATGAAAGGGGGGGTGTGATCATAGTGCCACACAATTTGATGGGTAGAGGAAAGGGCTGGTAAAAGAAGTGGGAAAGACCCAGTGTGAAAAACAATGTATATGAACTTTGAAAGTAAACTAAGACAAAATAAAAAAAAATATTTTTAAAAAATATTAATACTGAGGTGCTATGTAAAATGCAAGATCAAATATATTTTCTTAGGAAGACTGGCATAATTGGCACTATTAGGAAACTGGAATAAAATACTATTGTATTTGGTGAGTTTGTGAAGCAAATAAGCAGAAGAATACAATTAGGTGAAGAAGCTGGGAAAGACATTTTGGCATAAAAAATGACCGGTAGGTTGATTCTGAAGTTTGAACTCATAAAACATGTAGGTGCTCTGCCTAATTAAGTTCAGTCTGACTGGTTTGAGTAATGATGGTGGAAGATGAGCAAGTTAATGAAGAGAGTTGTCCAGAGGGGGTCTTAAATCTCAAATCTTACAAAATGGTAGGTTAGTTTAAAAAGAAAGGCTATATAAAACTGGAACAATAAATGATTCTTATCATGTAGATTTATCTTAGGTAAGAAATTTGGAAGACACCCAATGAGTTTGTAACTTGGTCATTAAAAATATACACTGCATTGAAAAAAAATATACACTGCATTGAAAAACAAGGAACTCATGCAATATGAAAAATGGGTGACCCTGGAAAACATTATGCTGAGTAAAATATCTTAGTCACAAAAAGACAAATACTGCATAGTGCCACTGTTGTACAATGGTACTGACATCAGGACTGAAGTAAGACTGAAAAAAACTGGATAGAGTATATATACTGTATACTGAATTGAAACATATGAGGCAGAGAACAGTTTAAGAGCGATATATCATAGGGTATTACGATTATCACAGGAATCCAGAATTAAGGTTGCATAGTGGAGTGAATTGGGGTGGGGGCGGGGGGATTGTATACCAATGAAGAAGTTTATCTTTTGCTTTTCAAAGAGAGGAATGAACTGAAGGGTGGGTTTAGAGAAAAAAATGCAACAATGAATGAATGGAAATCCAAAATCCCTGTAAATGTTCACTAAAATTA
>NW_006399835.1:4067584-4103301 GCF_000299155.1 Elephantulus edwardii | reverse complement strand
AATTATTGGTTTGAACTCTGACTTTATTCAAATGGAAAAAGTGGTGGAAATAGTATATTTTAATTATTTGTCTTTTATATCTGCATGTGGAAGTTGAGAAATTGAGGTGGAAAAGTTATATTCTTGAATCTGTTGTTGTGTACCACTTAGAACCAACTCTTAGCTGATCCTCCGCAGAGTGGGTTTTCAGAGGCAGCAAATTGCACAGGAGGAAATTGCCATTCTTTTTCCCATGGAGTTGCTGGTGGATTTGAAGTAGATGCTTTTGGGTTGGCAGCAGAACGCCTTACCTTTAAGTCATCAGAGCTGTCTTTAATTTTTCTTTAAGAAACTTTCTTAAATACTGAAGATCAAAACTCTATCCAAACAACACAATCAAAGATTTAGTTTAAAATATAAGAGAAAAAGTAGTTAGTATTTTCCTAATTATGGTTAAGAATTATTCTAATATTTCTCTAATATTTATTGCTTCAAAGCTTTCACTACATAGAATTTCAATCTACTTGCAACAGTTACACAAAGTAAATATTATTATACCATTTTAACGAAAGCCCCATGAGAGCAGGTGATTGATTTGAATAAAAAGAGTATAAATTTAACATTCATATCTTATATTCTAAAGTTAAGTCTTTGGGATACTCCTAGAACGTATATGTGCTGGATATTAGTGATTGCTTTCTGAACTTTGCATTTCTTAATGCCTGGAATGAAACAAAATCACTCAACAAAGAGGTAGGTAGATAGATATTTTCTTTAGAGTAGTAAGGTATGTTCAATGTAAAATATATGGCAATTGATATTGATGAATTTAAAATTTAAAAATCATTAACTCATACTAGGTATTTTTCATTTCCTTTCCCTCCTACAAATATTACTTTTATTTTGTCATATGAGTGTTAAAATAATAGTAGTGCAATTCAAGAAAATAAATGCACTTTCTCTTCTCCATAGTAACTTGTAAGTAAGGGAAATATATAAGATTACTTACTCTCTGGTAGATAAATTAGAAAATCAACGAACCTAATGGATGAGTTGTCTGATTTAAAATAGTCCCTGGCTAGTAGCATTATAAACATCCATAGCATTATCTATGCAATCTAGAGCAAGATGTAAATTCGTAAGATCTGAATATTAAGACTACCATGCAATGTATTACTGGTATATGAGAGGCATTTTCACTAAATATAAAGTTAAATTAAGAGGTCTAGATTGGAAAAAGAATGAAGTGGCAAAACATTTTTTCCATCCATGCTTTGCACAAGAATTACAAAACTTTCTCCTTGAATATATAGTCTCTTGCTCAAAAAGTCAGGGTATAATACTCCAATCAAAAATAATCAAGAAAACAAAAAATAAACAGAATTATTCCACTGACACCAGGGTGAATTCTGACTCGTAGAGATCTTACAAGAGACTATCTGTCCATATGAAAGAATCCAAGTCACTGGTAATAGGAGAAATACAAATCAAAACCAAAATAAGATACCATCTCACTCCAGTAGCAGTGGCAAAGCTTAACAGGAAAACAAGTAGTACATGTTGGAGAGGATGTGTCGAGATAGAAACTCTTTGTTGGTGTGATGGTACAATGGTAAAACCACTCTAGAAGGCAGTTTGGCATTTCCTCAAAAAGCTTACATAGAAATTCCATATGACCCAGATATTCCATTGCTTGGAATATACCCCAAGAAAATGAGGACTGAGGCTCAAATGGGAACTTGTGCACCAATATTTATAGCAGCCTTATTTACCATTACAAGAACATGGGAAACAGTCCAGATGTCCAACCACAATCGAATGGATTGAGAAGTTGTGGTACATTCATACCATGCAATACTATGCAGCACGCATGAGTAATGATTTTGTAAATTACTTGGGAAGGACAGGAGAGCATTATGCTGAGTGAACTAACCCAGTCCCACAAGTAAGAATATTGTATAAAACCATTACTGAGAATGGGCATGAGGATCCAAGGAGGGGGAGGAATAGAGGGGTGAGAACAGGGGGGTAAGGTGTTAATCATAGGGCTGCACAATTTGATGGGTAGGTGGGGTGAAAGAAATGGAAGGATCTTTTGTGAAAAACAATGTATTCAAACTTTGTTAATAAATAAATCAGAATAAAATTTAAAAAAGAGACTGTCTTTCTTCCTGAGAAGAACTAATGGATTCAAATTGCTGATCTTTTGATTGGCAACTCTACGTGTTAGATACTACTCTGACAAGGCTCCTTTGCTCTTTGCACAACTTCCAAAAATAAAATGAGAGAAATGAAAACTCTAGTATATGCTTTTATAGGTGCAGAGTCTCAATAAATACTGTTTTTCAATCTGAGTTAGAAATGGGGGGGGACCTTTGAAAAATAGAGAAATAAGAAAAATTCTTAGTGAGCTGCAGTGGAAATTATTTTTGTTTGTTTTTCTTTGTTGGTTTTCAAATATTGTCTTCTTGACACATCAAGAATATAGTGGGATAAAGGAAAAGAAAACCGCTAAGACTTGATAAATAAAATTGGTATTATATAATAAAAATTCAGAGGAGAATAATGTGTATACTTTTTCAAACTGTGTTTAAGAAAGGGGTTTGAAAACATTCCCATGTTTTCATGTTGGATTCCATGGAATTGGAAACTGCTCCATTGTTTTCCTTTCCCTTTTTGCCTCTGACTCACAGCAGTCTTACTTATAATCGAAGGAACCCTGGCTTCATCATGAGCCATCTTCATGGTCGTTGGTATGTTTGAGTCCACTCTTACCTCCACAGTGTGCTTCAACTACTCTTGCTATGGATATATTTCTTCTTATTAAAAAATATTCAAAACATTACCAACCAAAAACAAAGAGAATGCTTAAAGAAAACAGCAAAATAAAAGAGAGTGTATCATTCCCTCAAATTATAAGCTTCTAACTTAGGGGGGGGAAAAGATTTCTTGAAATGATTCATCACTCCTAAAATTTGAGCAATTGATTTATCACTCTGTACCTTAGTTACCTGAACTCTACAGCGAAGAAAATAATTGCTCTACTTCAAATATTTGTTCTTGTGATTGTTAGACAAATGAGTAGAGCAGTCATAAGCTCTGTTCACATTCTTCTGCTTCATTATTTTCTTCTTTTCCTTTTCATTGCTCAGGAATTACTAAAAGATTTAGTCTAAAGTAGGAAACTATATGGAGAAAGGAGCAAGCTGGGATACAAAAATAACAGCATAAACTGTACAGTAATAAAGTAAAGTGATGAAGATGTCTGCATGTGAAGAAATGTTAGAATGTTCTGGAAGAATTAAAATATTCAAATAAGGAAGTAAAGAGAAAAATGAGTATATAGTCATCAAATCAGGAATTGCATTTATATACACTGAATATTTGACTCAACAGGAGCCAAATTCTCCAAAGTTCTTAGGCGTGGATGGTGGTAGTGAGTAAGACTATTTTCTACCTTCAGAGAAATCAATGTCTATTTATTTCTGTCTTTCTCTATATGTCTCCATTCTTCTCTATTTACTTACCAGCTTAGAGTGATTGGTGATGAGACGGGCTGATGATTCAAATAGTTTTCAACAGAGCGAAATACAAATGCTTGTCCCTGATCATGAGGATAAAAGTTCTGAAGCTGGACCTCTTGTGACATCCTTTGACTACAGAAAGGGATCTTCCTGTTAATGAAATAGACTGTGATAGTAATGAAATAGTGAAATGAAATAGTGTAATGAAATGGTGAAAGGAGAATGCTAAAACCAATTAAAAAAGTAAAAAACAGAAACAAAAAAATTTTAAATATCTTGTATGACATTATATGAGACTTCAGATCAAATCAGGGGCAAACTATCTCTGAACTTTACAGATGCATGAAATTGGATATATATATATATATATATAATTTATGCCCATGACAGTTATTTCTCTCCTTTAGCATCCAAATGAGTGATGGTGATCATACACTATGATTTGCCTTACCTTGCCAAGTGCATACAATTTTAAGAAACATTATTACAAGGGCAAATTCAATATCTAAAATAAAGTATAAATAGGTCACATTTCATAAGTCACATGGAGAAAAATGAGAACATTGTGTAGACCATAAATATGTTCCATGATGTTGAATTAATACTGTTTTTATTAAGAGGACTTTAAAAATGCTACTTATTCTCTGTTCACCAATAATTTGTTTATGTAACAGTAATGTCATATATTTTCTTCAGACTTTGAGAAAGATCATGTCACACAGAGCCAATTTATCAATATTTATTTCATCTGAAGTGCATGCACGTGGCTGAGTCCTCCTGACTCGTTATCCAGCACACTGCATTTCTCTACTGTAGAGCTGTATGCAATTCCCCATGAGAAATGTTTCAGACCTGTGCTTATCTTTGTCTCTAGTATAAACACTGTAAGGCTATAGGAGTAGGAAGACTATTAGACCATTAGTAGAAAGGTTGACAGGAACCCACTGTTTACAATCAGTCCATCCACACGGGTTCAAACACTGAGAAAGGAGATTAATCAGAACTGGCTTTGACAAGCACTGTGGCAATTGGACAATTAAAACTGACTTTCAAGGGGCGAAATAAAAAAGAAGAATGAACTGGGGAAGAGGGTAGAGAAGATAGTGCAACAATGAATGAATGAAAACCCAAAATCTCTGTAAATGGTCATTAAAATTAATAAAAATTAATAATAATAAAAATAAATAATCACATCCACATCAAAGGTAACAAAATCCCACCAAAAAGATCTGAAAGGTATTGGGAAAAATAAACAATAAAAAAATTTCTGTTGTACAACCAAAGAAAAATAGTCATAATGACAGACCAGATACTATAGAGTTTTTATCTTGACTCGTGTTGACCTCATATGCTACACTTGAAGTATTTCTACTTTCTTTTTCCTTCCCCATCATGGTAATCTCCTTTTGGTAGATGCCAGGACTTTTTTTCCAAGCTCCTGGGTTTAGGTTTGGATCTTTGGGCTAGTAGTTGAGCTTTTAACTGTTTGTGTATCACAGAATTGCATTACTGCAATATTGATGCTCTCTCCTTCTACCTCTCTCTCTGCTGTCCTCTTGGAACTGACCATAGCTGACCTGTTGCTGAGGCTGCAAATTACAAGGGAGGAGACTGCCATTGAGGCACATGGCCTGAGAGTTAGCAGAGCAACTCTTTGTGGACTACACCACCAGACCTCAGTGATGCAGTATTAAGTCCTATTGTTGTTCTGTAGTGGAGTCAGAACCTCAATGATGCAATATTAAGTCCTACTGTGGTTGGTACAATGGAGTCAGAACTGACCCACAGCTGATCCTCTAGCAGGCTTTCAGAGACAGTAAATTCACACAGGAGATTGAAAATCTTTCTCCAGTGGTAGCAGCTGATGAATTTCAATCACATGTCCTTGGGTTGCCAGTCTAACTCCTTGCCACTAGGCAACTAGAGCATCTTATTAAGTCTTATAATAGGGTAGAACAGTGGTTCAGTGATAGCAATCTCAATTTCCAAGTGAAAGACAAGGTTGAATTCCCTGCCAATGAATTACATGTATAATACCTGTCATTGAAAGCTTGTGTTTTGCCATGACATGAAATAGATTTCAGCGGAGTTTCCAGATCATAGGAGAGTATGATGGAAAGTCTAATGAAAATCCCCACCCATCTAAATGGTTCGGTTTGCAACCAATCAGGGAGATGCATTTCATTCTGTTGCAGGTAGGATCACTTTGGAACCAATTTAATAATAGCTAAATTACAAATTCATTTAAACAAAGACCAGGTTCTGTGCATAGAGAGAGTGAGAAAAGGCTCCTGAGAGAGAAGAGCTGGTTCTGAATGTCACCTGAGTCCACTTAGCCATTTTTCAAATGCCTCTGAGAAGGGAATCCTACCTAGGAGGAACAAAATCAGCAAAGGAAAGGAATTCCAGGAAGAGGATTAAAATCACATAGAACAGAGGGGGAAAGTTGAGAACTTCCTGACATTACTGTTTAGTTTGCTTGGTTGTATTTTGTAATAAGTTCCTCAAATATTTATGAACTTTTCTTCCTCTATATTTTTTTTTCAAAGAAACGTTTCTAACTCACATTTTTTCCTGACGTGATTCTGTCTTTTAGCAAATAAAGCTGTTTCTGCTCACTGGTTTTACGTGTTGCCCAATTTTTCTTTCATTTAACCCACAAATATTTATTGTTGTTGTCATATGCCATATGTCTAATTGGTTCCAGCTCATAGTGACCTCAGTAGATAACAGAACAGAATCTTGGCAGGTCCACTGTTATCATCACACCCTCCACTGTCTTTAAACTCATTACTGCAGCCACAATGCATCTCATTGAAGGCATTCTTCTTTTCCTGTGATCCCCCACTTTTTCAAGCATGATGTCCTTCTTCAGGGACTGGCTTCTCCTGAGAACATGTCTAAAGTATCTGGACTTTAAGACCATTTTTACTTCTAAAGAGTATTCCAGATGAACTTCTTTCAAGATCTGTTTTGTTTGATATTGATCATCCATGGTATAGTCAAGACAGTTCAACATCATAATTCAAAGACATCAACTCTTCTTCAGTCTTCCTTGTTCATTTTCTAACTTTCATATATAGATAGAAAGCAGTTGAAAATATCATTGCTTGTAGTCAGGCATACCTTAGTCTTTGAACTGATAATTCTACTTTTTAGCAATTCAAAGAGGTCCTTGTCAGCAGATTTGCTGAACGTGATGTTTTAGCTGATTTCTAAACAGCTGCTTCATGGGTAATGATTGTGCATATAAATGAAATGAAATCCTTGACATCTGTCTTTTCTCCATTTATCATAATATTTTTTATTTGTTTTTTATACATTTTTAAATTGGTTTGCTTACAAAGTTCATACGCATTGTGTTTCATACTGTTGTTCCTTCACATTGTGTTTCATATAGTCATCCTCATGCCCAGATCCTTCCCTTTTGCCTCCTCCCTTCCCCCACCAAACTGTGCATCTCTGTGGTTTCATCCCTGCGTATCCTCACCCTTCCCCTCCCTGAGTTCCTGTACATGTTTTACTAGTTATCCTATTTTTACAATAATGATCTTATGCAGTATTTGTCATTGATGAGACTGTGTTAGTTCACTCAGCATAATGCTCTCCGGCCTCTCCCAAGTTACATAGTATTTTTCAAAATCTTTGCTTCTGAATGATGCATAGTATTCCATTGTGTGAATGTAATACAATTTCTCAATCCATTCTCTTGTGGTTGGATATTTGGGCTGTTTCCATGTTCTTGTTATGGTGAATAACACTGCTATGAACACTGGTCTACACCTGTTGGGCTAGTTGTGAAGATTTTCTTTTCATTATGTGGAGATGTAATTACTACTGGTCTCTGCTCTTCTTTAGTAAATGCTTCAAGTCCTCTTCACTTTTAACAAGAAAGTCTGCATATCATAGCTTGATGACTAATCTACCTCCAATCCTGATTTCATACTCTTTTCCATATTCTCTGGTTTCTCAGATTATCTGTTTAGTATATATACTGAATAAGCAGTGATGCTTATTCAACTTTATTGATTTTAAACCATGATGAGTCCCCTTATTCTTTTAACAATTGTTTCTTGGTCTACATACTGTTTTACATGAATATAATTAAATATTATGAAATTCTGATTCTTCTCAATATTCTCCATAATTTATTATGATCCACACTGTACATCAATAAAAATAATCCATATATTTCTGATATTCTCCACTTTCAACCAACATATATCTGACATTAACAAGAATGTTCAGTGATGTCGATAATAAATATTTATTGCACATTGTTACCTGCAAGTAAAGCTAAGCTGGTTTTACAAAGATACTGAGTCAGAAAACAATTTTCATGCCATAAAGCATAATGTGCCTGGAAAGTTTCCTTTGTACACCCAAGACAGAAGTAAATGATGCCTTTGGAAAACTTGTGTGATAAATTCAGTTTTCATTCACAACAAAATTATTGTATATATTACACTGAAATAGTTTCCTCTCTTCATTCCTTAGTGTATATCTAAAACAGGCTAGACTTCAAAAGAGTTAAAATACGTTTTTATCAGTCTCATGAATTGTAAAAGGTAGAAATATTTTATCAGTTATGTTTATCAATTCTATTCTCTAGCCTAGGACAGAACTCATTCTTTAGTACAAAGTTTCTTAAGCCTAAAAATTTTAATAGATTAAAAACACATTAATGCTCTTTGACTGTCTACTAGATGCCAGTTATCAAGCTAGAAGCCTATGTAGATTTTTTCATGATATACTATATGCTTTCTCCTATCTTTGAAAATATGACTGTAATATTAGCACAAGCCAAATAAGACATAATCTATGAATTTTTATTAAGTCTTGACTTTCTTGTACAAATAGAACCAGAAAAGAAGATATCCAAAGGTAACATTTATGATTATTTCTGAAAATTAGTATTAAATATATTTTTAAAGAAGTATTTTTAATGTATTTCTTTGTGTAGTATGCTGAAATTTATAATTTTAAATTCATTATTATTTTAATCACAAAATAATGTGTTGTCATTATATACAGGTTAAAATAGGTAAAAAATCAAAACATAGATATCGTAGCTATAAACTAGCAGTAAAAAGGTCCTGATATTTAATTTGTGTGTGTTACATAACTTTAAAAATAGATATAAATAACATAAGTTGCCAATTGTATGTATCATTTAGTCTAGTTTTGACTCGTAGCAAAACCATGTGACAAAGTGAAAGTGATTTCTTAGGTCATAATCTAAGAAAACAGATCACCATGTCTTTTTCTCCAAAGTCACTGAGTGCGTTCTATTTATCAAATTTTTATGAAAGAATTGCCTGTTGCACTACCAGGACTTTTTAGATTATAAATGTTGATAGGTGTTATCAAGTCAGTTCCATCTGCTAGTGACGCTACCTGGTCCTGTGCCATCTTCACAATCGCTGCTGTCTTTGAGCCTATTATTGCAGCCACTGTATAATCTATCTCCTTAAGGGCCTTCCCCTTTTTGATTGACCCTCTTCTTTACTAAGCATAATGTCTCTATCCAGGGAATTGTCCCTACTAATCCCAGAATGTTCCCTGGAGCCAAGGATTCTGAAGCTTCGTCTGACATACTTTGGGCATGTTGCAAGGAGGGACTGGTCCTCAGAGAGGGACATCATGTTTGGGAAAGTGGAGGGACGGTGCAGGAGAGGAAGACCCTCGATGATATGGATCGATTCTGTGACTGGGGTGATGTGAATGAGTGTGTCGGAGACAGAGAGGTTGGCACAGGATAGAACAGCGTTGAGGGCTCTTGTACATAGGTTTTGCTATGAGTCACAGGCGACTCAACGTCACATAACAACAACAACAGCAACAACAATCGTATGACCAAAGTAAATGAAATGAAGTCTTTTCATTCTATCTTCTAAAAAACATTCTTGCTGTACTTTTTCTAAGAGTTGTGGTTTTTTTTTTTTTGTTATCCATGTACATTCAATATTCTTACTCATTTGTATAGTGACAGATTCACAATTGAGAATAAGAAAACTTATATCCAGGTTCATTGGTTGTTTTGTTTGTTTATTTTGGTTTGGGTTTTTTTTTTTCCTTAGTCAATTTGTTAAACATAATTCTATGTGTTGTTAAAGGCTTTGTTAATTCTTCATCTGTAGGTGGTAAGGTGTTTCTATTTATGGCAGCATTGTGTTGAAATGTTATTCTTCATATGTCCTTCAGATAAGAGGCTTTTTTTTTCTTCAGGTCTCAAAAATTGTCTATTAATATACCCTTCACTATTGGGGCTCTTTAGATGATTCTCTTTCATTGCAACCAACTTGTAGAAAAAATATTTAAATAAGTTCTGGGAAATTTTACAGTGGTTAACATTAGTGCCTTAGATAATGGGAGCAGATAAGAATTATTCCAATACCTAGTCACACTACAAACCAGTTTCAACCTGGCAACCTGAGTTTCTTCAGATAGTGCTATGCCGCTATGTTTCTGTGTTAAGCCATGCCACTATTACTGTCATACATTTCAGAAACTTGTAAATTCTAGACAGCATTTTAGTCAATGGAGAGGCATAGATTTAAAAGACACAATACCTGTATTTAATAATTTTAGCCACAAAGATATGTAGTTAGACATTTAAGAGCAGTAAAGAACAAGGTATCTTCTATGTTCAGAATCTAATAAAATTTCCCACAAATGGCAAAGCTTTGTATCACATACCTTGGGCATGTTGCTAAAAGAGGCTGTTCCTTGAAGAAAGACGTCATGCTTGGAAAGGTTGAGAGTAAGAGAAAGAGGAACACCCTCAACCAGACAGATTGACACAGTAACAGTAGCAATGACCTGAAATGTATCAGGGATGATGAGGATGACAGACGAGAGGACAAGGTCATACCTGTTGTTCATTGGGTTGTTATGAGTCATACTTGACTCCATGGCACTTAACAACAAAGAATGTTCACCAGCTATTCCTTAGGTCCATTACTGATGGATCAATCTTGATGCCACCTTCTTTTTCATGTAGTCCAGCTTTTCAAATTATTTGTTCAACATACAAATAAATATATGTGGAGAAAAAATACAACCTAGATGCATACCTTTTCCTGATTTTAAACTATATTCTGTTTTCTTATTCTGTTCAGACAACTGCTTCTTGATCTATGTATAGATTTTGCATGAGCAGAAGTAAAATGTTCTGGGATTACCATTCTTCTCAATATTAGCCATAATTTGTTACGATCTACATAGTCAAGTGCCTTTAAGCGATCAATGAAACAAAAAGAAAACTTTTTCCTGGTATTCTCTCATTTCAGCTAAGATTCATCTGACATCAGCAATGTTATCAGCAAGGCCTCATGCCATAGCCTCTTCTGAATCCATTTTGAATTTCTGGCAGTTCTCATTAATGTAATGTTCCAGCTATTTTAAAATAATCTTCAGCAATATTTTACTTGATATGATATTAATGATATTGTTTGGTAATTTCCATATTCTAGTATAGCACCTTTTTTTGGGGGAATGGGAACAAATATGGGTTTATTTCAGTCTATAGACCAAGTAATTTTCTTCCAACTTTATTGACATTGATTAGTACAAGGATACATCTGCTTATTGACAATCAGCTCCCTCATAGTCGAAGCTGCCCTTGCTGTTTACGTCTGCTTATTGAAACACGTCAATTGGTATTGAGTCAATTCCTGGGGTGGGGTGTGTGTGTGTGTGTGTAAGTACCTTCAGTTCATCTTGAACTTATTCCTTAAATTCCACTGATTCTTGATTATATACTACTTCCTGAAATAGTTCTGAACCATATCTTTTTGGTACAGTGACTGTGTTTTCTTTCCATCTTCTTTTGATATATCTTTAATCATTAAGGATTTTTTCCGTAAGTCCTTCGATAGTGCAGCTTGAAGCTTGAATCAATATTTCAATCCTTCTAGCTTTAGAAATACCAAGTGTGTTCTTCCTTTTTGGTTTTCTTACTCCAACTCTTTGTACATTCATTTAAATACTTGGCTTTGTTTTCTCTAATTGCTCTTTGAAATCTACTGTTCCTCTGCAGCGTTTCTCTTTGTTTTGGCCTCTCTACATTCTAATGCAATTTTTAGAGTCCTTTCTGACATATATTTTATTATTTTCTTTCAAAAAAAGGAGAAACTATTAATAAATAGTGTGAAATTAATGAGTAGAAATTATATTGCAAGAAAAAGGTAATTTTTCAGAAGAGCAATGTTTTATGCTAATATTTATAGAAAACTCAAGAAAGGCAAATCTAATTCATGATGGAGAAATCAATAATCATTGAAAGAAGAGGAAGAGTTTGGTTGGAAAGGGAAGAAAGTCGATGAGGGAAATTTTGAGGGTAATATAAATTTCTATGTGTAGATGTTACTATCACCATACCTTTTCACTCTATTTTCAGAACAGATTATCTGGGAGGTTAGGCTCTGTGAGGAGAAATGTAGCATTGGGATTGAAGGAAGACTCTGCAACAACATGCATTATATAGATGATACAACCCTGCTTACTGAAACTGAGGAGGACCTGAAGCATTTGCTGCAGAAGGTAAAGGACTGCAACCTTCCATATAAATTGAAGCTCAACATTAAGAAACCAAAGATTATCACCACTCATTCAATTGGTGGCATAACAATACATGGTGAAGAGAATGGGATTGTTAACTATTTTCGTTTGCTTGGCTCCACAATCAACACTCTTGGTATCAGCAGCCAGGAAATGAAGAGATAAATTGCATTGGGAAAGTCTGCTGTCAGGGACTTCTCCAAAGTATTGAAGAACAATGATGTCAGTCTGGAGATTAAGATGCACCTGATCCATGCCATAGTCTTTGGAATTACTTGCTGTGCGTCAGAAAGCTGGACAATGACTAGGGATAATAGAAGGAAAATTGACACTTTTTTTTTTTTTTTTTAGATCGAAGAACTAGGCATCATCATCAACAAGGTGGCATGAGGGCTCCTGCCACAGACCCCCGGCCCAAAAAGAGCTGGAGACATCACTCCCACTGAGCTCAGCACAGGAAGGCCGTGTGTCAGACAAGGGCCCCGTCAGCCCCCGATGGCACCTCAGTCAATAAAGTTCTCAAGCCACAGAAAATTGACACCTTTGAGCTGTAGTGCTGGAGAAGAATATTGAATTGACCATGGACTGCTAGGAGAACAAACAGGTTCATCCTAGAGAGGGTAATCCCAGGCTTCTCCTTGGAGGCAAGGATTCTGAAGCTTTGTCTGACATACTTTGGACATGCTGCAAAGACGGACCAGTTCTTGGAAAGGGACATCATGCTTGATAGGGTGGAGCGACAGAGCAAGAGAGGAGAAAGACTTTTGATGAGATTCAGTGACTGGGGCAATGCAGGTAGATCTATCAGAGACAATAAAATTGGCACAGGATAGAGCTGGGATTAGGGCTGTTGTACACAGGATAACTTTGAGTCACAGATATTGCAATGGCACATAACAACAACAACAACAATGCATGATGTGGCTTTATTTTTCCCTTTTTATATCATAATGTTGAGATATATTGTAAAAAGGAATATAAGCAATATATAATGTTAAGATATATTGTAAAAATGATTAACAACAACAACAACAGATGTTAATGGTGCTTATATAGGTGTATCATTCATAACTTATAACTAATTCCCCTTCTTGGTTTCCAAGGCTCTAAATCACATAGCAAAGTGCCTACATATTTCCTGGCAAAGCCTCTTATGCATTTGAACTCTCTGAACTATTAAAAAGAAGATGCATATGAGTTAGTAGCAAAACTGTCTATGGACTACAAACACATTTGTTAAAACTCATATTACAACACACTTAAAATTCATTTATTAAGATAAATTTTGATGCAGTTAAAAAATGAGAGGGCCTTTTGTTCCAAGAGTGGATGTATGAGACTATGTCACAAGGTTGGTTTTAATACTAGAGCCATTTCTTTCAGAAATGTTTTTTTCCTGTGTATCTGAGAGAAATCCCAGCATAATTCAGAAGGCATATGTGAAGCTAACATCATTGCTTTCTGAAAGGGATTCTT
Source organism: Elephantulus edwardii (assembly GCF_000299155.1). NCBI lineage: Eukaryota > Metazoa > Chordata > Mammalia > Macroscelidea > Macroscelididae > Elephantulus > Elephantulus edwardii. The sequence goes on along the minus strand of NW_006399835.1, from coordinate 4,089,760 downwards.
GACAGGTACCACTTCTATCAGTTGTTGCATAACACATTCCAAGTTTCCTTTGTTCTCCTGGGCTCTATCTATGCCAAGTTATTCTTCCTGACTACTGCACCCACAAAGCTTTAGTTAGTTCCACAGACTTCATTAACTTCTCTTTCAGAGTTTTACAGGAAAGATAAAAATGTACGTTTTGTAGATATTCTTCCAACAGTGTTGCCAGACAAAACTTAACACATTTAGCTAAGATTTTCAGATAAACAATGGAGAAAAATATTAATATAGCATGTCCAAGTGTTGCATAGAATACATTTATACTGAAAAAGAATTACACATTGCTTAACTACATACAGCACAAATGTAATTAAGTGTTATATGCTTGTCTTGCAGTCAGGAAACCAAAATATGAGTTTCACTGGGTAAGTCTGCTGTCAGGGACTTTTCCAAAGTGCTAAAAAGGGATGATGTCAGTCTAGGAACTAAAGTGCTCCTCATCTAGGCCATGGTCTTCACAAGTACACGCTAGGCATCAGAGAGCTGGACAATCACTAAGGATGTTGTTGTTGTTGTTCTTGTTGTTATGTGCCCTTGAGTTGCTTGTGACTCAGTGACCCCATGTACAATGGCCCCAAACCTGCTGTATCCTGTGCCTTAACTTTACTGTTTCTGGAAACATGAACTCTCATTACCCCAGTCATTGAATCGATCCATCTCATCAATGATTATCTTCCTCTCTTTCTCTGTCCCTTCACCCTGTAAGTATAATGTCCCTATCCAAGGACTAAAAATGACAGAAGAAAAATTGATCCCTTTGAGTTGCGGTGCTGGAGAAGAATTTTGAACAAACCATGGACCTCCAGAAGAACAAGTAGGTGTGTCTTGAAAAGGGTAAAATCAAGCTTCTCTTTGGAGGCAAGGATTTTGACGTTTCTTTTCACGTACTTTGGGCATGTAACCAGGAAGGACCAGTCCTTGGAGAAGGACATTATGCTTGGAAGGGTAGAAGGACAACGCAGGAGAGGAAGACTCCAGATGGGATGCATTAACACAATAACTGGGTTGATGGGACTAAGGGGTCAAATTCAGTAAAACTGGCTCAGGATAGAGCAGAGTTCAGAGCTGTTGAACATAGGGTCACCATGAGTTGCAGGCAACTCGACGGCACATAGCAACAACAACATGTTTTTGCTAAATCTAACGTTATCCGCTGAGCTTTGATTGGACATTCATACAAGTACTTCTGATAGACTGATCAATTTCCATATTCCTTCATTTAATCCTTAATTTTCTCAAGCTTATCAACATTAATACAAGTCCTTAGAAGATAGGGCATGTAGCATGTTCCTCTGCTAGCCAAAAGGCCAGTGATTTGAATTGGCCAGCTGCTCCTTGGGGGGAAAAATGTGAAGACTATGCCAATTAAGATTTACAGCCTGAGAAACCCAATGAAAGGTATCTGTGTGTCAGAATTCACTGGGCAGTAATGTTTTGGGTTTTTGTAATGTTGTTTAGTGAACAATCTAATATTAGAAATTTCATATACATATAATTATTACACTGATGCTATTGTCTTAATTGAAGTCATACTTATAATGAATGCCAATGTAAGGGTGAATTTTCATGAAATTGAAGGGACTAGTAGTGCAGTAGTTTAGTATTTGACTGCTAACTGAAAGATTGACAGTTTGAAACACCAGCCGCTCCAAGAAAAAACGGTATGGCAATATACTTCCACAAAGCTATAAGCTTGGAACTCTCTGAATTCTCTATCCCAGAGGGTTCTTGTTGAATCTTAGCATTGTCACTGTGGCACATGACAGCAACAACATACACCCATGAATAAGTTACATGTGACCAAACCCCAGTAAGTAACGCTGCTGTTCTAACATTACTTGTTACACTTCACTTGCTATTGTGTTGTACAGGACCATGTTCTCCACAGAGGCTAACTCAGCATCCTGTGTACAAAGAAGTATCTCAAATTTGCTTTTCCTCATTTGTATGCAGCTAGGGCATAGAGTAGGCAGCCTGCCACATCCACAGAAAATCCAAGGGATTTAGAGTCTAACAAGCCTAGAAGCAAATCCACTTACTAGCTATGTGATCTTGGGCACACTAGATAACCTCTTTGACCTTTGCTTTACAAGCTATCATGCAGGATTCCTAATCCTTATTTTATGCAGTTATTGTGGGGATTGTTTCTCATAACTAAAATCCCAATGCAATCCCTGCTACAAAACAGATGCTTTCATTTATGAACTCTCTTTTTATCCAAACATTTTGCACTTACAAAATTGCAAAAAAAATTATCATTGAACTATCCTTGTGTTAGTATAGTTTCACTTCCTTTGTCCATCTCTATCTCACAGTGCCACTCATGTTTGTCAGTGTGATGTCAACCGGGTAGTATGTCAATGTAGATGACTATGATTCTCTGACTTGACAGTGGGATATGGTTGTTCCTGAGAGGAAATTTGATATCCCTTGATGGGATTTGTTATGAGGAGTCAATTGGTATTAGGGGAATTTTATTGGGTAGGTGTCCTACATCAAGTATTTAAGGATGTCTTGTGCAGCTGTCTGATTTTAGTGCATTTGGCTTGTCATTTCTTTGTTTCCTGTGTGGATTCATCAATTTCTGTGGAAAAGAGTGTGTGTGTGTGTGTGTGTGTGTGTGTGTGTGTGTGTGTGTGTGTTTATGGCCCTCTGGTAGATTAATGGTAAAGAGTTGAACTTCTCACCCATAGGCAAACTACTCCTTTGCAATTTAGTGCCTCTGAAAACCCACTGGAGGGTCAGCTATAAGTCAATTGCAACTCAATGATATACAACAAGAACCATAACAACAGCATATATATGTTATTAGGTTTGCTTCTTGGAGTTTGCTTCTCTACAAATCCATACCAACATAATTACTTTTACAGCTAAAGCAGTCAGCCTTTCAAAAGACTTCCTGCTGATCCTATAATCACCATCAGGGTCACTATTGCAGCTCTTTACGTGAAAAATTACAACTCAGGATATTTTTACCTAACTCTTGTGAGAAGGGACTGACAATGACCAGAGGGGCATAGAAGGACATGAGGGTGGGGAGAGTTACTGCTTATGTTCCTCTCTATCTAAATGCTCTGAAAGGTACACGTTACACGTCTTTAAATAAGAAGGGTATTGAGCAATTCAGGACTTTAGGAGCTGTAGCAGAAGATGACTTCTCCCTTCTCTGTGTCTTGGACTGCTGAGCCCTTCTGAGTAGCTGTTAATCTTCTGCTCTTGGCTTCACATTCCAAGCTCTCCAAGATCAGTGGCACATCCCTTACTTAATGGAAACTTTCCTGGACTCCAAGACAGCTAAGAGGGGCCTAAAATGGGCAGAAGTTTTTAACAGTTATATTGACTTCTCTCTTTTCTGGTTTCCAATCTCAGAGTCACTGACAGTGCCTCTATCCAAGATCCTTGGTCTTAGAGAGCGCCCTCCTCTGAGGCAGATTCTAGAGGTACAGAGCAAAGCATTTCCTAGTTTCCTCAACATGCTCCTTCTCTCCCAATAGTGCTGAATTTGTATAACATAATGGTCTTTGGGAATAAGCTATGCCAATGAATGACATGATTCAGCTCAACTCATATTGTCAAGCCAGAAGCAACTCAATGAAGACCCTCCAGCAGCTTTTTTAGAGACTGTAAGTCATTTATTTTTTTTACTTAGAGCCATTGGTAGATAAAAACTACCTGCCTTTAGTTTGACAGTCCACCCCATTAATCATTAGAACACCAGAACTAAAAGAGTTGTACTATTTTTACAGAGCTTTCCCCCCACCTTGATTGCAGGACATCCACTTCTGTCCTCTAAAATACTTCATTTTCACAGTCGGAGGCTTGCATAAGTCTTCCGTAACTACCTTTTTCAACTTCAGGCTCCTAATAAATATATTCAAATTATTGAGATCTTTCACTCAGCCATGAAATAGCAGTGTCTTTTCATCTCTTAGAAAACAGGTACACTTCACTACTCACTTTAGGTTTTAATACTTTTGGGCTACACATACATGAGATGCATTGGTTTTGCTGACATGTTTACATTTTCATAGAAGCTAGTTGTTTCAGATGATTTTAGCTAGTGGTATTTTACTTAAATCCCCAAAGGAATGGGAAACCTTCATAAAACCCAAATTTTTTATTTGTCTTTTAACTTTGGCAGAAAGAAGAAAGTAAAATCTGGAAATGATAACTGTAAAAAAACCAGACTGATGTACTGCAAAAATGAGGGATAGATGAGTCACAACATCAAAAGGAAAGGTTGAATTGATCATAAATATTAGATAATTTGAAAGAAGTGTTACTTTTTATGTGGGTGATAGTATTATGCTTAGATAAAAGAAATAATCTATTTTTGTAGAGATTAACAACAAAATAGAAGGGTTAGAAAGTATTCTTTAATCTAATAGAACAAGAATAGCTTATGCAGAGTAAGGTGATTTTGGAAAGACAAATAGTGTTCAATTTCTGGCTCTTTCTTGGGAGCTGGAGGGAAGCAGCAGGAATACAATAATGAATTAAGTAATTTTGAAAGCATAAACGTAACAGAAATAACACTAGAATGAGAACAGATATTATATAAAGGAAAAACAATCTGAGTAAGGAATTTTAGATGTTTAGCATATTTGGTTAAGTGATCCCAGGAAGGATAGTTACTTGGGCACTGTTGCTGAATTGGAACTAATAGCTGATCCTTTATTGGGTTTCCATGACTACAAATATTATGGGAGGAGGTTGCCCATCTTCCTTCCACAGAGTCATTGTCAGAGAGTTAGAATCTTTAGGTCAGTAGTGCAATTTCCTACGGACTACTCTACTAGAGCATCTCATAATTGATTGTCATTGTTGTTGTGTTGTGTACCACTGAGTTGGAACTGACCTTCCCATGAATTTTCAGATTGCGTAAATTACATGGGAAGAGATTCCCCATCCTTCACTGGTAGATCAACTAGTGGATTCCCACTCCATGACTTTGAGATTACAGTGCAGCTTATTACCTACACTACGCCACCAGTACTGGGGGGGGGGGGGGGGGAGAAAAGAGAGTCAGAAAAGGTATGTGGATGACAGTGATCGCTGAAAATCAGTCTTAATTGAGATACCGTATGAAAATATCTCACAGTCCTAATCACTCCTGACCCAAGTGACAAGGGATTTTACTTAATAAACATCAATCAACTTTAATCTCTTATTGGTTAAGAGTTGTATGGAGGATTTCTATTTCCTAGCATTTTTGTCCTATCCTTCTCTTGCAATCTGATTACTTTCTGAGACATGTAGGTCCAAGTACTCAGGAGAAAACAAAGAGATGTATATGGGAACTATCATCTGGTTAGTTGATCTTCAGAGCATGTTCTGAATCTGGAGGAAGAGCACCTTAGAGTATGCCCATGAAACTATTCTGATGCAAGAATCATACCCGGACTGTTTCCAACCTGAACTATCATCTGTAACTCCCAACCAAACCTCATAATTGTATGACTTGTGAGGCCATTGAAATGTGTTAACAGTAGAAGAGCAATCCAAGTCTTGGAAGGAATTGTTGGTGTTAGAACTGAAAGAAGGTGATGTGCAGAATATAAAGGCACGTCTGATTCCATGGGTCTCAGCTTGGAGCTAGTGATGTTGTGGATGGGGACTACTCTTTCATTTGATGTTGTTGTACATCTGTTGTGGCCTTGCTCCATGACAGCCTGCATTCTTTTTACAGTAAGTATGGATTGAGTTCTCTCAAAAGAGACACAAAGCAACCTGTGCATTACCTTCCCATCAACATGAGCATATCCCTTTGCAATTCACTATCCTTACCCTCGCCATCTATTAATTATTACTCTTTGTTCAGCAAGAGAGATAAATCTGTTACTTGAAATATTAGTATTAATGTGTGTGTTTGAATATACATTGTCTGAATATATCTGTCTAAGATATAACATTCATCTTGTAAAACTGATTTATCATTATAGTTATCCTCCATTTGCTGCAAAGGAAAAATTATTATGACTATCAGATATGATCAATCAAGAAATTTCAATCTTTTTATACACAGCTTCTTGAAGAGAAACTAGAATAAAACATTATGAAGGCAAGGTACTCTTCCAAGTTACAAAGTTATACAAGAACTATAAATACTTCCAAGGCTTTATAAAAGAGTAAAGAAAATGTGTACTTTCCTTTGAAAATTAGAAAATTGTCACATTGTTTGTATAATTAATAAGTGATTTAGCTAATTTTCACCAATTACCCGTACACTGTGCATTTGAAACTATTATCATTGTCTGACTAGAACCAAGCATTTTCCTTTCTGTTAACTGGTAATTCAGTACTCTGTATAATTAGAAAGGCATTTTTCTTTCCTTTTGTATTTTTTTAACTTATCTGTCAGCTTCATTGTTTGGCTTTCATATCTAAAAAAGCAACAACTGCAGAAATAGTCTAGCAGCCACAGCTTAGTTCTCATCACTATTTGGTAGCCAAGACTGCTCTTCTACGGGGCTAGTTAACAAAGTGGTGGCCATCAGAACTTAATAGGACATTTTCTCGTCTTCAGAATTACTCTTTACTTAAGCTTTACTAAGACAACAATATTGATGTAATTAATTCTCATAGAATGAAATCATGGTATTGAGGAGACTGTGCTTCCCATTATATAATCTGATGAAGGTGTAGTGGTAATTCTCAAACCAAAAGATAAATCCATGATTAAAGTTCAGTCAGATATTTTTAAAAACATGAACAACACATGTAAGGATGGTGTTTGGAATTCATTGGTTACGACATGGACCAGTGACAGTAATCATGCTATATAGCAGTGGAGCTCCACTGATGCAAAATATAGAATTTTGCTAGTTGTGGCAAGGGATCAATAGATTATTCTTGAATTGGGACTCTGTTGAGTTTCCTGTTCTTAAAATTCATCAATTCCTGAGACTAATTATTAAGAGTCATTATTTTTTAACCTGTGCATGGTGTCAGAAATCTTAAAAATTGTGTTTTCTGACCATTGTGTTAGCCTCAGTAGAAGGACTCGGTTTCCCTTAACTGCAGACACATGGTCTTGCAAATCATCAACAGCTGTGGTATCAATTTAAGAGGGCACTTTCCACACTGTGAGAGCTGATGGTGGAGAGACTGTGAGTGACTGTGGTGGAGTAGGGTGAATGAGGACAGTGGAGAGATGTTGAATAGATGATGGCACTTCTGTGAAGCGACTGTGAAAGTTTAAGCAGAAGAACTCTGTAGATGGAGCCACAGTTAAACTGTTTCCTTGCTGGATGATTGAGGAAACCAGAGCTGCATTTGTGCTGCAGAACTAAATCTGGGCATTAACTAATTGACGAATTGTGACATTTTAAGCATGAGACTGCTGGACTAAATCTAGATTTGCATTGTGTGGTACTCTGCCTTCCCTGCTCCTCAATCTATTTCCCTAATAGACCCTACAATGTGAATAAAGTCTGTGAGTCAAATTGCAATGAAGAGTTGACATATTGATTGGTAGAAATAGGTGCAGGAGTATGTGGGATGGAATGTATGATCATGTAGTTATCTGATTAGCCAAGAAATCTTGAGAACAACTACCTGGTCAACTGACTGAAAGAGATTCATATTTATTTCTATACCCTCAAGAAGGTGATCCACATGATCCTATCAATTCATGCAGAAAAGGCCTTTGACAAAATTTGACACCCTTTCCTGAATAAAACACTCAACAAAATAGGATTAAAGGGGGAATTTCTTCAACAAAGTAAAATGTCTATATGCAAACCTGAGAGCCAACATTGTTGTCAATGGAAAGAGATTAGAGGCAATTCTCTTTAGGATAGGAACTAGGCAAGGATGTCCACTATCACCCCTCCTATTTAATATTGTATTGGAAGTCTTAGCGATAGCAATAAGACAAGAGAAGGAAATAAAGGGTATCCAAATTGGCAAATAGGAGGTAAATGTATCTCTCTATGCAGATGATATGATAGTATACTTAGAAAACCCTAAAGATTCAGAAAGAAAACTACTGGACATAGTTGACCAATTCAACAAAATGGCAGATACAAGATAAATATACAAAAATCAATTTAATTTCTCTGCAATGACAAAGATAATACAGAACTGGAGCTAAGAAAAACAATATGCTTCACAATAGCTAAACACAGGTTTAAGTATTTGGGAGTAAATCTAACCAGACACACAAAGGATCTATTCAAAGAAAATTACAAAATATTACTACAAGAAACAAAAAGATACCTGGAGTAATGGAAAACTATACCTTGCTCATGGATAGGAAGACTCAATATTGTGTAAATGACAATACTACCAAAGGCAATCTACATGTACAATGCAATCCAATAGAAGCACAAATTGCATTCTTCAATGAGATGGAAAAGGCAATCTCCAATTTCATTTGTAATGGAAAGAGGCCCTCAATAAGCAAAGCACTCCTTAAAAAGAGAAGCAAGGTAAGAGGCATCTCACTCCCTGATTTTGAATCCTACTACACAGCCATGGTGGTAAAGACAGTATGGTACTCGTACAATGACAGACACATAGATCAACGGGTCTGAATTGAAAACCCAGAAATCAGCCCATCAACCTATGGTCGACTGATTTTTTACAAGAAGATGAAATCAATTAAGTGGGGAAATTACATCCTTTTTAAGAAATGGTGTTGGCAAAATTGGAAAACCATCTGAAGAAAACTCAAGGAACATCCACATCTCACTTCATACACAAAAACCAACTCAAAGTGAATCAAGGACCTAGGACTAAAACCAAGAACTAAAAACTTCATTAAACAAAAGCTTGGAAGAACCCTAGAAGCCCTAATCCATAACATAAACAGTCTTCCAAGCATCCTGAAAAAACTACAACCAGGAGAGCATATATAGATGAATGGGACCTTCTAATAATCACAAACCCCTATGCACATCCAAAACCTTTTCCAACAGAGTAAAAAAGAAAGCCACAGACTGGGAAAAATATTTGGTAATGACATGTCAGTTATGGGACTTATATCTAGAATTTATAAAATACTCAAGCACCGCAACCAGATAAACAACTGAATTGAGAAATTGGCACAGGATATGAACAGACACTTTACCAAAGACAACATTCAGACATTGAACAAAAGCATGAAGAAATGTTCAAAATCCCTAGCTCTAAGAGAGAGATGCAAATCAAAACAACTATGAGATATCATCTCACCTCAGTAAGAATAGTAAAATTTAACAAAACAGCAAGCAACAAATGCTGGCAAGGTTGCGGAGAAACTGAAACCCTTATTCACTGTTGGTATGAGTGTAAAATAGTGCAACCAATATGGAAGGTTGGGATATAGCCTAAAGAAACCAAAACTGCCACCCAAGCACATATATGCACACCCATGTTTATTGCAGCTTTGTTCAAAATAGCAAACAGTTGGAAACAAACTAAGTGCCCATCAACAAATGAATGGATAGAGAAGCTGTGGTATATTTACACAGTGGAATACTATGCTGCATTGAAAAACAAAGAACTCATGCAATATTATACAAAATGAATGACCCTTGAGGACATTATGCTAAGTGAAATATCTCAGTCACAAAAGGACAAAAATTACATAGGGCCACTGGTGTAAATTGAAGCTGACTTTGGGGTTGAGGGGAGACTGAGAAAGAGGAAATAAATAATGTACATCTCATTGAAACAGATGATGGAGAGAACTGTTTAAAAGCAATATATGATCAGGTATTATTTTCAGGATCGAAGTGCAGAATGAAGGCTGCATAGATAGTGGAGTGGACTTTGGGGTGGGGGTGGAATTGTATAACAGTGAAAGAATCTTTCTTTCTCTTTTCAAAGAGAAGTGTGAATTGGAGTGGGGGTGTGGGCAGGGATAAAAATTTAACCATGAATATATGGAAATCCAAAGTAAAGTCTCTGTAAATGTTCATTATAATTAATAAAAAAAAATTTAAAAACCCAATACAGTAACAGAGAACTACCAGAAATATAAGAAGAGGAAGCTGTGGCACTAGAAACATTATTGCCAGTGTCAGATGGATCTTGACTGAAAGCGAAGAGTATCAGAGGAATGTGTATCTTGTTTCACTGACTAAGCAAAGGCATTTGACTGTATAGGTCAAAATAAATGTGGCTAACCTTGAGAAGAATGGAAATTCCAGAGCACTTAATTGTATTCAACTGAAACCTATACTTGGACCAGGAGGCAGTTGTCAAAACAGAGCAAGGAAACACTGCATGATTCAAAATTAGGGATGGGGTATGGCAGTGATGTGTCCTTTCTCCACATCTTTTCAATCTGTATGCAGAACAGATCATTCAGGCAGGTGACTTTGTAAGGAGGAGTGTGGCATCAGGTTTGGAGGAAGACTCATTAACAGCCTACGTTATGCTAATGATACAACCTGTCTGCCAAAACTGAGGAGGATCTGAAGAATTTGCTGAAGAGAGTCAAGACTGAAGTCTTCAAAATAGATTGAAGATTAACATCAAGTTGAACAAAGACTTTCACCTCTGGACCAATTGGCATTATCCTGATGGATAGAGAAGAGACTGACAATTTCAGCTTACTTGGTTCCACAATCAACACCCTTGGCACCAACAGCCAGGAAATCAAAAGATGAATTGCATTGAAGAAGTCTGCTGTCAGGAACCTCTCCAAAGTGCTATATTGCTCTCCAAAGGACAATCATGTCAGTCTACAAACTAAGATGTGTCTGATCCTGACCATGGTCTTCACAGTTACTTGTTATGCATCAAAAAGCTGAACAATGATTAAGGATGACAGAAGAATTGATGCTTTTGTGTTGTGGTGCTGGAGAAGAGTATTGAACAAAGCATGGACTTCCAGGAGAACAAATAAGTCTGTCCTGGTGAGGGTGAAACCAAGTTTCTCCTTGGAGGCAAGGGTTGTGAAGCTCTGTCTCACATACTTTGGCAGTTCAGCCAGGAGGAACTAGTTCTTGGAGAAGGATCTTGTGTTTGGAAGGGTGGAGGGAAATCACAGGAGAGGATAACTCCGCATGAGATGGATTGACATGGTTACTGGAGCAAGGGGATTAGGTGTGCCAAAGTCAATGAGACTGGCTCAGAATAGAATAGAATTCAGAGCTATTTTACATAGGGTCATTATGAGTCACGGGTGACTTGATGGTACATAACAACAACATGGATGCTACTGAGGAGAAAGATCCCCTTTATGAAGTGGGTAGAAGTCAGACTAGGACTCCCCATGTTATCACTATTCCTTTCACAACTGGTGGCAGTTGTGGTGGGATTCATTCAGACTCATAGAGACATGCTTTGGTTTTCTAAGTTTGGTGCTTGGGAAGATTTTCAGTTAAAATGTTTATTGTTTATTTCTATAATGTAAGGGAGAAAACCCAGAAGATTACTTTTGAAACTACTAAGATGGAAAGAAAAGTTGAGATGCCCACTTTACGGTCTGAAACAAAAGGGTAGAGAATGAAGATGAAACTACGAATTTCTTTACAAAGTCTATGCAGGAATATCTACCTGTGTTTTATTAATTGCACAAGGCATTTGATTGTGTTGATCACAACAAACTGTGGCTGACTCTGGGAAGAATGGGAATCCAGGAACACTTGGTTGTGCCTTTATGAGACTTCTGCTTGCACCAGGAGGCAGTCATCAGAACAGAGCAAGGAAAAAATGGATGGTTTAAAATTGGGAACGGTGTGCACCGGGGATGTGCCCTATCTCCATACCTTCTCAATCTATATATGGAACAAATCATCCAAGAATCTGGGCTCTATGAGGAGGAATGTGGCATCCAGATTTGAGGAAGTTTCATCAACAACCTGTGTTATTCAAATGACACAACCTTGCTTGCTGAAACTGAAGAGGACGTTCTGAAGCACTTGCTGCAGAAGGTTAAGGACTGAAGATTTAAATATAGGTTGAAGCTCAACATCGAGAAAACAAAGATTCTTAACTCTGGGCCTATTGGCAGAATTATGATATACGGTTAAGAGATTGAGATTGTTAATAGCTTTGGATCCTGACCCCACAGTCAACACTCTTCTTACCAGCAGCCAGGAAATCAAAAGATGAATTTCATTTTGAAGGTCTGCTGTTAGAGACCTTTCCAGACTACTGAAGAACAATGATGCCAATCTGGAGACTAAAGTGTGCCTGATCTAGGCCATGATCTGCACAATTATGTGCTATACATGAGAAAGATGGACAAGGAATAAGGATGATAGAATTGATGCCTTTGAGCTGTGGTGCTGCAAAGGAGTATTGTATGTGCTATGGACTGCTAGGAGAACAAATATGTTCATCCTGGAGAGGGCAAAACCAGGCTACTCCTTAGAGGCAAGGATTATGAAGCTTCATCTGACATACTTTGGGATTATTGCAAGAAGGGACAAGTTCTTGAGAGAAACATTAGGCTTGGGAGAGTGGAGGGACAGCTCAAGAGAGGAAGACTCTGGATGAGATGAATTTACTTAGTTACTATGGTAATGAGTGTAGGTTGTCAGAGACAATAAGACTGGTTCAGGATAGAGTAGGTTCAAAGCTGTTTTACATAGGGTTGCTTGCTATGCGTTGCAGGTGACTTGATGTCACATAACTACAACAACAAAGTATGATGTGGGTTTTCCCCCCTTTTATATAATAACATTGAGTTATATTGTAAAAGGGAATATAAGCAATATATAATGTTAAGATGTATTGTAAAAATTATTAAGGTTTTTGTTGATTTAACTATACCAGATATTGTTATATTAAGAGATATATTGTATACTGTGGAAAGTATGATTACGTGATGGATATGGATGTATTCTTTATAGCAACGATATTGAATATTGGATATTATAATACTATAGTTTAGAGGAAGAATGTAAGCCCATTGCATATCAATTTAGTTCATAAAAAGGGAAAATTTGCTCTAAAAGAATACTTGTCATCAGGAGCTTAGCTTAAGAAAGATTAAGGTGCTCCTAGTACTCTGAAGAAAGTTACAGTAAAAAGAAGACAAGTGGAGAGAGATTTTGCCAATGAACCAAGGGAAGGTAAAGCTGATTCTTAATAGAGCCCCTTTCCAAGACTTGATGTTAAAGGCAACTAACAAGTATGCTTAACTCGTGTGACCACCCGTGTCCACTTGATTAATGGATTAGTGAAGAAGGATTGCCGGGATATGAAATAGGGAGTACTGAAGATCCTGATGTTTGACTTAGCCTGTGTGAGGCTAAGGTTGAGTGAAGGGATTAATTGGTATGAAACAGGAAGAAGTGTGGACTCCTGAGTTTATGGTTGATGCCTATTTGGATCTAGTTATGGTCGGCTAAGGATGTGTTGATCAGAACTGAACCATATGAAGAAGAGAAGATGTTCCATTCTATGAGCAAGTGTGGATTGTTGTTTTTGTTGATTGCCTTCGAGTCAAGCACCACTCAAAGTGACCCAAAAAACAAAAGGCCTGAAGCCCTTCTAAAACTGTCAACATTTATCAAAGTTGATAGAGTTTCCAGAGGTATGTTATTTAAAAAGTGGATGCCACTCCTGCTTCCAAAGTGTTGATTACTAGTACCTAATGGTTTGCTCTGGATTGGACCTTTGTTTATAATTGTGGATACTCAACATTACACTCTGTGTGTGTGTGTGTGTGTGTGTGTGTGTGTGTGTGTGTGTGTAAGTCAGAATAAAAGACATGCTTGTTTTCTCAGGGTACTTTGATAGTACTGAGCAAGTCAGAAATTGCCTGTCTAAAATGGGGGAATTAAGACATAACAAGTGAAGCAGCTGGCTTAGATAGTTTCCTGAATATAGATGATTGCAAAGGATAAGCCAGTCCTTCAGATAATAAAAGATAATGGCTATAAAACCCAGGAGGTGCTCTATGTTGTCAGAAACCTTGAAAATTGGCTTTTCTATCCATTATGTTATGACCCCCCAACACATATTGGGACTATGGTCTCCAACTACCTTAACTCAGGCACACAGTTTTGCTTTTCATCAATAACTGTGGGACAAATTTAAGAGAGCACTTTCCACACTGTGAGAGAAGATGGTGAAAAGACTGTGAGTGACACTTGTGGAGAGAGGGTGAAGAGATTGTAGCACTGCCATGAAAAAACTGTGGCAATGTGTGGCCTGAGGAACCCTAGAGATGGATCTACAGATAAGGGTTTTGCTTGATGGATGATTGAAAAAAAACCAGAGATGCATTTGTGTTGCTAAACTGAACCTGAATTTTTCCCAATTGAGGAATTGTGCCTTGTTAATGTGTTTTGGGACCAGCAATAAACTTGGATTTACAACGTATCATATTCTTTGTCTCCCCCACTCCTCAACTCATTCCTCTAATAAACCCCACATCTAGGAGTAAAATCTGTGATGCAATGATGAGTAAAGTCTGTGAGTCAAGTTGCAATGAGCATTGGACCCAATGATTGGTATGAACAGGTGCCGAAGCATATGGAGTGGCATGTTTCATCATGTAGCTTTTTCTTTAGTAATATGGATCTTATTGATCGAAACAGTTTCTCTTTATGAAGCAGGTAGAAATCAGATTCGGCCTTCCCCATGTTAACACTATTCCTTTTATGCTATCCTTCCAATAGTCTTCTTTTAGTATATTCTAATCATACTTTGCTTCTTGCAAACTACTGCCCTAACTAGCAGATATATTTTATTATGATGATGGTTACTTGTTAAAGGTCTGCAATTTGTCTTCATTTTCAAAGCATTTTCAAATGCATTATCATATTTCATTCATATTATCAGATGAGAATATCAAAACCAAAAGAGTTTAAACAATTTCGCAAGATTATTAAGCTGTAAAGTGAAAAACTTGAGTTTGATCAATGAAGAAACAATGTGCTTTCTTTGCTGAACCATACTTATTTGTCTATGAAAGAAACAATGTGCTTTCTTTCCTAAACTACGCTTTTTTGTCTAGAAATGCAAAGCTAACAACAGATTTTTATTAAAAATAAATCCCTTAATTATAAAATTCTGTCCTACTCAGACCAATATAAATTGGATAATTTAACAAATGTTTTACTTTTCACTATATATAATTTGACAATTGAACACTGTTGTTTCTCTCTCTGCAGTTTAATATTTCACCAAAGATTGAGACTATGAGACAAACGCCAGTTCAAAATGTAACATTCAAAAATTCTAGAATGGGATCACCTCAGTTTTTTAGTTTCAAGCTGTATAGTCACCAGGGAGAATTGCAATAGCAGATGGGTTTATGGGAAGTACTTGTAAATTGGTTGGAGATGACTAAATACAATGTTCTAGTTTAAATTTTTCATTTATAAAATCACATACAGAGAGCTTAGTTTTGTTTCATTTCTGCAAAGACATTTGAAAAAGAAATCTCAGGTATATTTTTATATGGATTAAAATATTACTTTCATATATTTCCCTATTATTATTATTTATATTATTTAATTAATTTTATTAATCTAGACTCTGGCTCCTTGAAGTATGGCAGGTTTGAGGGCTCAGGGCAATTTTGGTGTTCTTTGGGCCCCACGTGGGGGTCAGCAGAGCGGACATGACAAGATGAACTAGGGGTCTGGCGGAAGGACTTTGCTAGCATTTGGGCCTGAGGGGTTGGTGAGACCCTGAAAGGCCGTGTCCCGCCTAGGGTCTTGGGAGATTTAATGTCAGCTGAATCCAGACTCTGGCTCCTTAAGGCAAGGCACGTTTGAGGGCTCAGGACAATTTTGGCCTGTGGCCCTCAGGCTTGTCTTTCATTGTTTTTGTTCACACATTCCTCTAGGTCTTATAGCCTTGGTGTACAAGTTGCTGTAGAGCGGTAACCTGTGGTTGCTGTGAGGCTGAACACTGTGACACTGATGTGTGTCAAATGCGTTAATGGCTGGTTACCCAATGCGGACAGAGAGTGGGGTGGAGCTCCCCGATTAAACAAGCTTGGAAGGAGGAGTGGCATCCACTTCCGTAATACCTTGCCTCCAGAAACCCTATGAACCTGGAGAGAGGATGAGAGACAGCCAAGCATTGAGGACTCTCCTTCATAGGGTCACTATGAGTTGCCTGTGACGGGATGGCACTTAACAACAACAACATATTATTTAATACAGATATAATTACTCAAATATTCATGAATGTTAGCCATAGCATAAGACCTCAAAACAGTTGTAACATACAGTGAAGATTATTAAATCCTAATAAAACACAGTTTGTGGAAACAGGAAAGAGTCTGTTTCCCTGAGCTTTCTGTGGGTCAGTCTGGTTTATCAGTTAGACGTTATTGTCCAGGAGATCTATGAAGTGTGTTCTTGAGATCACCAGTTCTTGGAAGAAGCAGAAGAAAGCAAGATTTGGCAAAGGGAAAAATCAAACAAAAATGTGGTCTCATAGGAGAAGTCAAATGATCAAGGACTGAGTATGAAGATGGAAATATGGACTAATAAGAGCTGTTGAAGTTTAATCCGAAGCACCACACCTTTGTAAGCATAGATATGTCAGTCATCAGATATGAACCATCCAAAAAAGTAAGTAGTTTGTGTGAGCTCAGGGAAGAAAGTTTTTAACTGAGGTGTTCCCTGAGAGCAAGGATGTCTGTTTAAAGACTTAGGTGCACCTGGTCCAAACCATGGTATTTTAAATTGTTCTTATACATATAAAAAGTGGTCAAAAAATAAGGAAGTCTTAAAAATAATTAATACCTTTGGATTGTGGTATTGAAATAGAGTATTGAATATTCCATGGATTGCCTAAAGAACAAACAAATCTGTGTTGAAGGAAATGTAAACAGTGTTCCTTAGGGATGGTGAAACTTCATCTCACCTACTTTGGACTTGTTATCAGGAGAGACCAGTAATTAGGAAAAGACAACACGCTGGGAAATGTGGAGGGTCCGAGAAAGAGAGGATGACTCTAAATAAAATGGATTAGCACAGAGATTACAAAATTGTCTTGGATGTGTTGGAGATCATAAGAATCATATAATATATGGAAAGATTCTCATGTGCCATTCATAGGGTAGCTTGAAGGTTGGCTTGAAGATACTGAATAATAACGACAACACAATTGATACAACAAAGATTTACCTACTGACAGTTTTAATGCTTCTTGTTGGTTTTAGGTGCCACTGTCTAGTACAACTCATAATGACCCTAAGAACAAAAGATCTGAACCCTGTTCCATCCTCACACTTTCTGACACACAAGGGCGTATTGCAGCAGTCACTGTGTCAATTCACCTGGTTGAGGGTCTTCCTCTTCTTCACCAGCCCTCCACTCTTCCCAGCATCATGTCCTTCTCCAAAGAATAGCAGTTTGTGTTATCTGTAAACACAGGTGATTAATCTATCTCTGTAATAATCTTTTGCTTTCTTCATGGACAGTATCCTTAATATCATCCCACAGCTCATCTGGTCTTCCATATTGGTGTTCAATGCATCAAACCTATTCTGAAAGATGATCATGAAATTCAGATGGAATTGATTCAATATTCTATCTTGGTTCCTGTAGACTTGAACTTGTATATGAGTAATTGATGATCTCTCCCACAGTCTGCCCCTGGTTTTGTTTTGACTGCAGATATCGAGCTTCTCCAATGATTTTTTTCTACAATGTAGTCAATCTGATTCCTATGCAGCCTATCAGATGAGATCCATAGGTAAAGTTATCATTTCTGTCTTTAAAAAAAAAGGTATTTGTAATGAAAAAAATCATTGTGAATTAAAAATGCAATCATTCTATTTCTTGCCTCATTTTTCTCACAAAGACCATATTTTTTTTAATTATGATTTTTCTTCACTGTTACCTACTTTTGCATTCCAGTCACCAATTGTCTTTACCACATCTTGATTGCATGTTCAATCAACTTTGAACTGCAAGTTTTGGTACAAATTCTCAATTTCTTCCTCTTTGGCTTTAGATGTAAGAGCTTATATTTGATTAACAGTAGTGTTAATGGGTTTTCCTTGTATGTGTATGGATTTTATCCTACCAATTACAAGATTGTATTTCAGGATAGAACTTAAAATTGACTTTTTTTACAATGAACACACCACCATTCTTCTTCTGTTTTTCATTCCCTGCACAGCATACTATAACATTATCTGGTTCAAAGTGGTGAAGCTGGTCCGTCTCATCTCATCTCACTAATGTTTAGTATGTCGATATTCATGCATGTTTCATCTCATTCTTAACAATAGGCCATATACTTCCTAAATAACAGGCCTATGAACACTAAAGAAAGGGGACACTTAAAGAAGTATAGTGGTAGAGCGCATATTAGAAGTCAGTTGAAATAAGGAAAATAAAAACCAAACATCATTTAACAATTGGAACATGGAATATATGTATCTTGAATGTTGAAAAACTGGAAATTGTTAAAAATGAAGTTTTAATGCAGATAGTACAAAATTCAGTAATATATCTGATTTCCTTCTTACCACTAGGTCACAAGACTACAAATTGCTGAGGAGATTGCCCATCCTTCTCTCTCAGAGCTGCTGTTAGATTCTAACCACCAGGGTGGCATAGCCTTTGGGTTAACAGTGCAACTCCGTATGGACTACTCTACTTCAGAAAAGAACAGAGATGGTTTTGATTAGGCTAACAATTTTGGCAGGCTCATATTATTCTCAGGCAGGCATTCCTTGATAGAGAAAAAAAAGGATGAACATGAAGGAAAGGATAAAGGGATAAGAAAGGAAGGAATAAAAGAAGCAATCACTAAAAGGAAGAAGGACATTGTACTAAAGCATGTATACTATGAAACACTGTTTTATGCTATTGTTATTCTGAAAGAAATTAGAATGTACTCTTTTTTCAAACTCATGACAATTTAAAACTCATACACTTGTCTCAGTAACAGAAAAAATTAGCAGATGTAAAATGACTATAGTTAAATGGATATCAATGCTCTTCAAACTTCAATTAAACTGAGTGGTACTCAAAGTCTTTTAGTCAGTAAGGAAGATGGTGGGAGAAGAGAGAAAAGTGGATTAGGCAGCTGTTTCAAGAGTGTATACTTCCATAAAATATTATGCAAAGCCCAGCATGAAATAGATACTTGGTGCATGCATATTGAAAGAATTACACATTTTTATATAAACTTGTCTATATAAATAGCAGTACCACCAAACATATTAACTACATAGTTGATGTGATTCTTTCTCCTACCATGTCTTGACTAAAAGAAAATTAGATGATTAAAAATGAGACACAGTTCTTAAAGAACAAACATATAAGCACTATTATCACAGAATAAGTTTACGAATATTTTAAATTAACAAGCAGTATAATAAAATTGTTTCTATTCTGCTAAAATAAAAATCTATTAGTTTAGAGAAATGAAGATAATATTATCTAGTATATTGTGTGCCATTAGGCCTTATGAAGCACATTTTAAATTAGTTGTATCTGCAAACTCATTACAATAAACTTTATTTACTCTAGTAAGTCAGATAGAAATCTTTCTGAAATGAAAATTACTTCGGATAAAGAATTTTTTAAAATCTTATACAAGTTAGTGAGTACAAGTAGACCTAGTGGGGTCTATGTGATAGCTAGTTTTTCAGTATGGTCTTCTGATATATTAAAACTAAGTATTTGAACTTTTGTGTAGCCTTTTTCACAATGAATTAAGACAGGTCTTGTTTAATCTATATAGTGACACTGAGTGACATTTAAAGCTATGTCATATCAAGTTCTGCAAAGTCCATGCATGTCTCCTAGAATACTCACTTTGGTGGCTGTCATTTATAGGCAAGAAGGCCAATCACTTTAAGACTCTCAAACTTTACAGAAATCCAAGATTACTATCTATAAAAGCTACTTGAAGAAGTAAAATAATGTTTAACCAGACTCAAATAGTCTAGCCATTCAGGTACCAGTCATGTGAGTGAAGAAGGTAGAAGAGATCTTGATTTTTCCAAATCAAGAAACAATACTGAAGAAAACTTAGAAATCCAACTGAGCTCACAGACAGACCTAAGATCATAGACTTGTGGGTCATTGGCAATCATTCTAGTTGATATTCAGACTTCATTAAGGACAGATGATCTTTTTCCAAGTATACTAAAAAACACTCTTAAATATAGACATCTTGCATAAAAATTTGTTGCTGTTTAAATTAACTTAGTTTAGGCTTGCTTTCTACTCAGCTATAAGAACAGAGATTTGGCACTAGATGTACAGGGTTTGTTTTAACAACAACAACAAAAGTAAAGCATGTGTCTTAAACTTTGAAATAAAGTAGTAGGCAGAGACAAAATAGTAGACATAGTGAAAACTGACATTCAAAAATGTGGCTCCGGTGGCTTAGTAGTAGTAAGGAATTTTGCCACCAACACAAAGATATTTGGTTCAAATCCACCAACTTCTCTACCGGAGAAAGACGTAAAATCTCCTACCATGCTCCCTGCCTCTGAACACCTGCTAGAGGGTCAGCTATAAATCAATTTTCTCTTGACAGTACTCAACAGTAGTGATAATAAAGACAGTAAAGAAAGATGTGAAAGATCTCAAAAAGATTGAGAACTAAAAAGAATTGTGGGAAAAGTGTTATTAGTAGCTGAAGAAAGCTGTAGTGGAGAAATGTACTGGTAAATATTTTAGTGAAAATGCTGAATAAAATATAGATGATGTATTGATTTTATAATGTATCCGCAAACTATTTTATTTCTTAGGGAGGAAGAGCCCTGTGTAGAAAATAATAAGCAAGTGTATGCTCAGAAGAAGGAGATACTGCATACTTTAATATAGGAAAGGTATGTCAAGATGATATCCTTTTACCTTGCCTAATCAATATATTTGGAAGGAGGAGTGGCATTCACTTCCATAACAGCTTGCCTCCAGAAACCCTATGAACCTGGAGAGAGGATGAAAGATACCCAAGCATTGAGGACTCTCCTTAGTAAGGTTGCTATGAATCACCTGCAACTGGGCAGCACTTAACAACAACAACAATATTCAATATATGAATGAAAGATCGGTAACATCTTCCCATATGATTTGCAACCTTACAAAACTCAGAGGATGATTGTCTATGAGTCAGTTATAACTCAACAAGTTTTGAGTATGATTCAAAATGTAGGATGTCTAGTGGCATAATGTATATAAAGTTTCTGTGTTAACCCAAAAGCCACTCCTTTTGCAATTCAAATCTACCATATCATACCATACCAAATCAAATCCAATCACACCATGAGAGAAAGATGGGTAATCTCCTGTTATGTGATTTACAGCCTCAGAAAACAGACTAGAGATTCAAGTATGAGTATTGGCAGCACTGATTTCAGTTATTCAATATGTATGCTTAGCAAATAATCTGAAAACCCGGACTATATAAAGAAAAATGTAGCATCAGGATTGGAGCAAGGTTCAAAACAGCCAGCTAAGGACAGATGACATAACTTTGAAGAGCTTCCTGAAGATAAGAAACAGCACCATATGAACTAAACTTAAAAAAAATAGAAAAAGAAAGAAAAATTCACACAACTGGACCAGTAGCCAAAATTATACGAATAAAATTTTGATATGGTCAATGATTTCATTTAACATATTTTTAAAACCAATATCTATGATAATGGAAGTTAAGAAATCAAACAATGTATTTCATTGGATAAATCAGCTGTCAAGGATCTCTTTAAAGTCCTAAAGAACAAGGAAGTAAATTTGAAGACTAAGGCATGCCTGAACCAAGCCTTGTTATTTTCAATTTATTCTTATGCATGTGAAACTTGAGTAATAAATAAGAATGACAGATGAAGAATCAATGTCTTTCGACCATAGTGTCGACAAAGAGTACAGAATAGACAATCAACTGCTAAAATTACAAACGAATCTGTCTTGGAAGTACTGCAGCCAGGTTTTCCTGAGAGCCAAGAACGGTGAAATTTTGTGTCATGTTGTGAGAAGGAACCAGTCCTTGGTAAAAGATATAAAAATTGGAAAGGTGGAGGGTCAGAGAAGGAAAGAAAGATCCTCAAGGAGATGAAATAGCATAGTTAATTATCATAATGAGTTAAGTCACAAGAGAATTTGTGATGATGGCTGCAAGACTAGAAAAGTTTGATCTGTTTTATGTAGGGTTGTGGTTGTTGTTGTTATGTGCCGTCGAGTCGCCTGCGACTCATAGCGACCCTATGTACAACAGCCCTAAACTCCGCTCTGTCCTGTGCCAATCTCACTGTCT
>NW_006399835.1:4032440-4066459 GCF_000299155.1 Elephantulus edwardii | reverse complement strand
GTTCTGTAGTTTCCACATTCGGTTGGGTCGCCTTTCTTTGGGATAGGAACAAATATCGATCTCTTCCAGTCAGTTGGCCAAGTGGTTGTCCTCCAGATTTCTTGGCACAACTTGGTGAGCACGTCCAGGGAAGCATCTGTTAACTGAAATGTTGACATCAATCAAATATGACTCAAATGCACCTAACAACCAAATTTAGATTAACTTTTACATGTTGTTGATGTTGTGTGCTATCGAGTTGCTTGTGACTCATAGCAACACTATGAGCCTTAAACCTGCTCTATCCTCTGTCAACCTCACTGTCTCTGACAGACCTGCTCTCATTACTCTAATGACTGAATCGATCCATCTCACCAAGGGTCTTCCTCTCTTGCACTATAGAGATTTATATGTTGTTGTTGTTAAGCACCATCGAGTCATAGTGACCCTATGAATGAAAAACCTGGACACCAGTATAACTTCTATCCTTTCTCCAGATTCATAGGGTTTCTAGAGGCAAACTATTTCAGAAATGAATGCCACTCCTGCTTCTCAGATTGTTTTAATCGGGAGCTCCACCAAGCACAGTCCACCATGGGTAACCATTCTCACATTCGACATGTCAGTGTCATAGTGTTCACCTTCACAGCAACCACAAGTTACTTCTGTATGGCAAGTGGACAGGCCAGGGCTATAAGACTTAGAAGAATGTTTCACCAAAAAAATTAAAGACAGGCCCGAGGGCCCTGCAGGATTTTAAACTACCGCCTGGAGCAAGCTCTGCAGGCCCTACCCTTACTTCCCCTTAGTATAAGGCTCTGAGCCACCTACCCAGAGTTTAGGGCTGTTGTACATAGGGTTGCTATGAGTCGCAAGCGACTCGATAGCACATAATAACAACAATTGCGTATCTTCTTTTTCTCTAAAAGTTTTGCATGTTGTCTTCTGCATAGGGCTATATGGTGACTATAGGGTCACAATGGAACAAAATCAATGAGACAAAACATAACAACAAGGGGTACTAATAGCTTTTCACCAAATTATACAGTAATTTGAAATAGGATTTTAATACTCTAAGAGGATCACTATCCTCAGTTCATTCTTACTTCTAGAGTACAGCCTTTCTTGTGGGATATTTAACACCATATTCTTGCCAGATCTCTGACAGTCTACCGGATAGAGTTGCACTGCCAATCCAAAGGCTCATGGTTCAAATCTACCAGCTGCTCTTGTGAGGGGAAAGATGGAAAATCTTTTCCAGTACAATTTACAACCTCTGAAAACCAGCTTGAGGGTCTGCTAAAAGTTGGTTCCAACCCACTTGCAATGAATTGGGTTCAGTTGAATGTTCCCTTGCCAGATTCAGAGTCTCACTTTTGTCACCCAACTTTAAAAGAGAGTGAAAGGATCTGAGCTTTTCCATTTCTATCTCACTATCCAGCATTTTCCACATACCAAACTTCCTTCTTTTGTTGTTGTTATTACTATTTGTGTGTGTTTATTTTGGTTTTTCAATACTTTGGAGTCTTAAGAATCTCTGGGAGCATAATGTGTAGCATGTTGTGCTGCTAACTAAAAGGTCAACACTTCAAATCCACTGGTAGCACCCTTGGAGAATTTGGGACGTCTCCTTTTGTTAAGATATACAGCCTCAAAAACTTGGTGGAGGGGGTACTGTGAGTCATAACTTAGTAAAAACAGTGGGTTGGTTTTTGTCCTTAAAATTATCAGTGCCTTCTAAGTTTTATGATTCCTTCAAACAGATTTTTTAAAATATTTGGATTAATTTTATGGTTTGTTTAAAGTGAGAGGTTTAGTCTACATTTTCTAGTCTATCATGCCAAAGTAACTACCTTGTCATATGGAATTTACTTACTTCAAGAAATCTATTTTTAACCATCCCCCTATTTTAAAAAAAATGGGGCAGGGGAGAAGGCATATATTTGAATTTGCAGCATGTGTGTGTGTATGTGTGTGTGTATTCAGGTATTCTTGGCTTTGTAAGTGTAAAAATTCTCTTTGCAAAGAAATTATTTTGTATATATATTTTGTTTCCATGTGCTTTTAAAGATTGTTATGTCACAATCTTTAGTAAAATTTTATTGAACTGTAACTGCATTTTGCAAAAAGAAGATATGTGTCTATACATGAAAAACTTAGCAATATCTAGTTATGGTACGATAAAAAGGTGGCCTGTTGTAGGAAAATGAATTTGTGATTATGTTTCTCTGTATAAACTCACTACCAGGTCTACATACATAAAAGAGTATTAGATCTGAAAAACTAGTAGACTGAGGGTAATGGGCTTTTCTGAGATGCTGTAAACTCAGAGTCATCTTAGTTGGGTTTTTTAAAAAATCTTTTTTTATTCCAATTTTTTTTATTCATTTTAATGAACATTTACAGATATTTTGGATTTTCATCCATTCATTGTTGCACTTTTTTCTTTATCCCCCCTCCCCCAACTTTGCTTCTCTCTTTGAAAAGCAAAAGATAAACTTCTTCGTTGGTACACAGAGTCGTCTTAGTTTTAAGACTGTTTATTTTTTTTTCTTTTTCTCCCTCAGTGAGGATATGCCCTGTAATACTAGTATATTTGAAGTAGGAGAACCAAAAGTTTATAAAATTTTTCTGAAAAGAAGCTCATGGATTATGTATATATTTTAAAACAATAATTAGATTACTGCTTAAATGGATGTTAGTTGATTAAGAAATAGAATATCTTTTTACCCTGGAGGTTTCCATCTTGGTAAATCCTGTGGACATTTCTTAACCTTTTGCTTCTTGGTGTATCTTTAGATGTTGCATTTTTAATAGTTTGCTTCATTTGACTTTTGTTATATCAGATTTTATTTTTCTCTTATATGCCTTTCCATTACTTCTAAACCTGTCTGCTGCTTTTGTTCCTCTGCTAGCATGCATTAGAACTAGGATTCCCATTTGCTGTACCCTTCTCTTAAATAATTCCATTCAATCACAGAGGTTGAAAAATCATAGCTAATGAAGAATTCCCAAATTTAATCTTAATATGCTCTAGTTTATAAATATTATTTGTTGTTTATGTCTTTATGTGCCATCCAGTCCTCTGCTACCATAGCGACCCTATGTACAACAGCCCTGAGGCCTGCACTGTTTGGGCCAGTCTGACTAATTCTGACACACCAACTCCCATTGTCCTAGTTACTGTATCAATGATGATATCTGGAATCTTCCTCTTAATGCACTGTTCCTCCACCCTTGGGAGCATGATGTTCTTCTCCAAAGACCAGTCTCTCCTGGCCACATGTCCAGAGTATGAGAGATGGAGCTTCAAAATCCTGGCCTTCAAGGAGAAACTTGGTTTCATCCTTTCTAAAACAGACCTATTTGTTTTCTTCTCAGTCCATGGTATGTTCAAGACTATTTTCCAACACCACAATATGAAGGCATTGATTCTTCTTCTGTCATCCTTAGTTGTTGTCACGTCTCTGATCCATAGCAAATAATTACAAAGATGATGGATGGCCTGGGTAAGACACATCTTAGTCTCTAGACTGACATCTTTATTTTTCAGTACTCTGAAGAGGTCCCTGACAGCAGATTTTCCGAATGTAATTAATCTTTTAATTTTCTGACTGCTGATGCCAAGAGTGTTGATTGTGGAGCCAAGCAAGCTATAATTGTACACACCCTCAATTTCTTCTCCATCTGTCATGGTGTGGCCAATTGACCCAGTGCTGAGAATCATTGTCTTCTTGATGTTAAGCTTCAGTCAATATTGAAAAATACAGTCCTTGAACTTTTGCAGCAAGTGCTTCAGGTCCTCCTCAGTTTCAGCAAACAAGGTTCTGCCATCTGCATAACATAAGTTGTTGATGAATCTTCCTCCAAACCCACTGCCACATTCCTCCTCTTAAAACTCTGCTTCCTAAATGATCTGTTCTGCATTTGGATTGAAAAGGTATGGAGACAGGATGCATCTCTCATGCATTCCTTTCTTATTATGCATTGCCCTACAAAATAACATTTAAACATAAATAGCTAAAACATAACTATATCTTGACATATATTTATAACTCACCAGTTATAAATGATTCTCTCAGCATACATATAAGTCCTACATTATTCAGAACTTTAACATTTCCACTGTCACTAAAGTACTTAAGCCTAGATATCTTATTATAATTTTAATATACTTTATTTAATTAATCTCTCTAGTTATTTTGTTCTATTTCCTTTATTGAGTTGTTGTTGTTGTTGATTGCCTTCGAGTCAAACATGAGTCATAGCTATCCTATGAACAGAAGTCTTGAAGCCCCTTTACAACTATCAACATTTATCAAAATTCATAGAGTGTTCGGAGCCATATAGTTTGGGAAGTGGATGCCACTCCTGATTGCAAACCTGTCATAGTATGTTATTGTTGTTATGTACCATTGAATCACCTGCGATGTATCACGACCTTATGTACAGCAGCTCTGAAATCTTCCCTGTCCTGAGCCAGTCTCACTAATTTCAACACACCAACTCCCATTGTCCCAGTTACTGCATCAATCCATTTCATCCAGGGTCTTCCTCTTCTGTACTGTTCATTCACCCTTCTGAGCATGATTCCTTCTTCAAGGACTGATGTCTCCTGGCCACGTGCCCAAAGTATGTGAGATGGAGCTTCAAAAGCC
The DNA here is from genome assembly GCF_000299155.1 of Elephantulus edwardii. Lineage (NCBI taxonomy): Eukaryota > Metazoa > Chordata > Mammalia > Macroscelidea > Macroscelididae > Elephantulus > Elephantulus edwardii. The sequence continues at coordinate 4,061,822 of NW_006399835.1, read as the reverse complement.
TAGCCTCCAAGTAATCTATAAATTCTCACTATTCACTGGTGTTAGATAAATTTTGTCTGAAAGCAGAGAATCCCAAAACCAGATTTACTTGTGTTTTGTTGACATTATTGATATTAAAAGGATTTGCCAATGTGGATCATAATAAATTATGGATAACATTAGGAAAAATGAAGACTCCAGAACACATAATTGTGTCCATGCAAAACCTATATAGACTAAGCAGTTGTGAGAACAGAACAAAGAAACCCTGCATGTTTTAAAATCAGGAAAAATCTGTATCGGAGATGCATCTGTTCCCTATACCTATTCAATCTGTATGCTGAGCAAGTCATTTGAGAAGTTGGTATAAATAAAGAAGGCTGCAACTTGAAGGTTGGAGGAAAACTCATTAAAACCTATGTTATGTAGTTGACACAATCTTGTTTGATGAAAATGAAGAATTTGTATATTAACTGAAGATTAGAGACTACAGCCTCAATATTGAATTAGATCTCAATATCAAGAAAACAAAATCCTCCCCACTGAACCAATGTTGTCTCTTGTTGACATGCCAATAAGCCAATTATAACTCATAGAAATCCTATGAACAACAGATTTTAGCCTCACCTTATCCTATTCAATTTTCATGAACTCTGGCTTGGTTAAGCCTATTTTAGTAGTCATTATGTCAATCCATTTCATCGAATGTGTTATTCTTTCACTGACATTTTCCAGTACAATGTCTATCTGTAAAGACAGATTCCACCTGAATATATGACCAAAGTCAATGAGAGAAAGTTTCACCATCAGTGCCTTTAAGTAGCACTATAGTTGCACTTTTTAAAGACAGGTTTGTTTTGGTGTTTTTTTGGTTTTTTTTTATACCAGTCCCTAATATATTGAATATTCTTAACTAGCACAGACTCATTTGGCATTTCTTAAGCTGAAGGAAGAGAAGAACAAATGAAAACATTAGGTAGCAATACTTAAGGATGCCATGGGTAGAATATTGTATATGATTCAAGAAGATCAAAAGAAGATGCAAGGAATGGATAGAATCACTCTACCAAAAAGAATTGGATGGCACAGAAGAATTTCATGAAACAACATATGACCAAGAAGTAATCATGATGGAGGAAGTTCAAGCTGCTCTGAAGAAATTAGTAAAAAAGCAATGTCCTAGAAATCAATGGCTAACAAATTGATGCATTTAAGCAAACAGATACATCCCTGAATTTGCTCACCAGGTTGTGCAAAGAAATCTAGAGGACAACTACTTGGTCAACTGACTAGAAGAGATCCATATTTATTTCCATTATAAAAAAAAACTGGGAGCTCCTAAGAACCAAATTCCTATACACATACAAAACCTCTAACAGAGTAAAAAGGGAAGCCACAGACTGGGAAATAGTATTTGGTAATGAATGTCAGATAGGAGATTTAGATCTAGAGTTTATAAAATACTTGAGAACCACAGCAAGATAAAGGTAAATAATCCAATTGAAAAATGGGCACAGGATATGAACAGACACTTCACCAAAGAAGACATTCAGATGGCTAACAAGCACATGAAGAAATGTTCAAAATCCCTAGCTCTAAGAGAGATGCAAATCAAAACAACTATGAGATATCATCTCACCCCAGTCAGAACAGCAAAATTTAACAGAACAGCAAGCAACAAGTGCTGGCGAGGATGTGGAGAAACTGAGTCCCTTATTCACTGTTGGTGGGAGTGTAAAATGGTACAACCACTGTGGAAAGTGGTATGGCTCTTCCTAAAAAAGTTGGAAATAGAGATACCATTTGACCCAGCAATTCCACTACTGGGAATATACCCTAAAGAGACTATAACTGACATCCAAGCAGATATATGCACACCATGTTTATGGTGGCTTTGTTCACAATAGCAAAGAGTTGGAAAAAACCATAAGTGCCCATCAACAAACAAATGGATAGAGAAGCTGTGGTATATTCACACAATGGAATGCTATGCTACATTTAAAAACAGGAACTAATGAAATATTATTCAAAATGGGTGACCCTGGAGGAGTGAAATATCTCAGTCACAAAAGGACAAATACTGCATAGTGCCACTGTTGTAAAACAGGCCTGACACTGGGGTTGAGGGGAGACTGAGAAAGAGGGGATAAATAATGTATATTTCTTTGAAACAGATGAAGAAGAGAACTGTTTAAAAGGGATATGTGATTAGGTATTATTGTCATGACAGGAGTCCAGAACGAAGGCTGAACATTGAAGTGGACTTGGAGGAGAGGACTGTATAGAAATGAAATAATTTTTCTTTTACTTTTCAAAGAGAAGAGTGAGCTGGGGTGGGGTTGGGTGGACAGGAAGAAAAGTGTAACAATGAATGAATGAAAATCCAAAGTCTGTAAATTTTCATTAAAATTAATAATAAAACAAAAATTTTTTTTAAATCAAGGGTTATTACTTTAAAGACTAAGGTGTGCCTGATCTAAGCCATTGTATTTTCAAAGGCTTTATAAGCATGTAACTGCTGGAGAATCAATAAAGAATTCCAAAAATTTAAAAAAGGTGATCTGAGAGATAATATTGATATCATACACAAGCAAGGTCCTGGTAAAGGTTATTAAATGACTGGAACAATACATTGACAGAGAACTACCAGAAGTGCAAATGCAGTTTAAAAGAAGCCATGGCCTTAGAGACATCAAAGCCAATGTTAGATGGACCTTGGCTGAAAGCTGAGAGTAAAAGAGGAAGTTCTTTCTGACATAACTGGGCATATTGCCAGGAGAGACCAGTCCTTGGAAAAGAAGGGTAGAGAGACTGTTCAGGAGAGGAAGATCTTGCATGAGATGGATTGGCACAGTAACTGAGGTAATGAGGTAGGTGTGTCAGAAACAGTGACATTGACTCAGGACATGGTGAGTTTCAGAACTATTGTACATCAGGTCACTATGAGTCTCAGGTGATTTGACATACTAAGAGCAACCACCAGCAACACCACAGTTCAAAGGTATTGATTCTTCTTTGGTCTTCCTTAATCTTTGCACAACTTAAAGATACTGTAGAAGGATCAAGGACTGCATGGAGGCAGAATATCTGACCTTCACCTTTTCCACATGGGGAACTACCATCACTGACAGCATCCACAATACAAAATCGATTCTCATGAGGTATTACATGTCTTCCACATTCCTGGAACTTTTACTCATCCCAACACCAATCTTACTGTCCTTCTGGGTCCAAAATCCATTGCAATAGCAATCACTCATTTAGGACAATTGATGAAATGATGAAATATGCTCAAAGGCACCTCAGTCTTGAGCTTTGTAAATTAAAAGACACTGTTACAAAGCTCTTGTTGTGTGCTTTTGAGTCAAAACCATAGTTGGCCTTTCAGCAGGTCATCAGAGATGTAAATTACCCAAGAGGAGATTATCCTTTTCTCTTCAGCAGAGCAGCTGGTTGATTGGAAAAAAATTAAAAATTAAACCCCTCTGGGATTGCATTTCAACTTCTTATCACTAGGCCACTAGCGCTTCCTTACAGAGCTCTTACAAAGCTCTTAAGATCTGCCAATTAAGGTGCCCCCAACCTATTCAGTGTTAAAAACAAACTAACCAAAACTTGGCAAAGGCTGTTAGCTTTGGTTTCAAGAGGTAGCAGTCCCAAGATCAGCTCTGTATCTTGTCAGGCCCCTGGTTCTCTGCTGCTACTGCTCTCATATAGGTTTGTTTGGCACAAAAAGCTTTGACCCTAAAAGACATGCTCCGTTCTTTCTCTTCTTTTTTGCTGTTGATGAGATACTCAAAATAGGACCCAGAATCTGCTCACTTTAGTTACAAAAACTAGCCAGTCCTCTTGTGGACAGGCTAACATAACCTATTCACATATCTCTGCCCATCACCGGGCAAAAGCAAAAGTCTATAGCTAGGAAAGCCCTTTTGAACAATAAAACCTAACACCAGAGATAAATAGGAAGTAATTTAAAAATATCAAGATTTGCATCAGGTGCATCTTAGTCTTTAAACTGACATCATTGTTCTTTAGAACTTTGGATAAATTGTTAATAGCTGTCTTTTATAATATAATATAATACATTTTTTTTATTTCTTAATTGCTGCTACCCTGGGAATTCACTGTAGATCTAAGTCCTGGTTTATAGTTTTTACTGTAAACCAGAATTTATTAAAGCACAAGAGTAATCCCGTTCTCATTGCTAGGAATATTCAATAATTATATTATAATGAAATATTTTGAAAATGTCATATAAGGTCAAATTTAGCAACATTTTTTTCTCCCAGTGCCAATCTACAAGTACAGTGCATATGTAGTTGTCTGATGTTTTATGCTCCTTTGTAATTGTAGCAATGTAAGTATAGAATATTGTTGTGCAACAATGAATGAATGGAAACCCAAAATCTCTGTAAATGTTTATGAAAATTAATAATATATAATTGTAGAAAAAAAAGAATATTGTTAATTATCTTTATCCATCTATTAAAGAATGCAAGCAGCTTTGCCAGGATTAAATCAGACCTCCAGTAACTTCTCTAAGGGGAATAATTCTCATTCACAATCTCCACAGTACAAAAGAAATTCCTATAAGGGAAGGCATGCTCCCATCTTCCCACACCCACATCTACCAGTTCTACCAATCATCCCTTCCAGAACTCTCACTGCTATACTACGGGTCTGTTAATCCATTGCAACAGTCATACAAAGTGCACATATGATATTCATAGTTATGGAGTTTATTAAGGAAGTTTACTGCTTATAACTCAGATAGTAAAGAAGATATAATCGTTGAGCAAGGACAATTTCTCAAGTATGGCCTCACATCTTTTGACCTTCAGGTCTGTGGCTTCAAGTCAGTGTTAGAAAGATCTTTTGTCCTGATAATTATTACATTTCCACTTTAAGTCCTGCAGCAAACTTGATTCAAGGCCAATGGATCTGGCTCTGGCTCTGATTCTGGTTCTGAAACCATAGACAAGCAGTTTTGTATCAGTCTGTCTCATATAAATCTCTGACTCTTTAAAGCTGTTGCTGCTGCTTTCTTGTCTGGTTCTTGGTTTCATTTGTACAAAAATCTGTAGCAAAATGAGTACTCTATGCTGGATCTTCTGATTCTTTAATTTTTTTATTATTATTATACTAGCCTATTTACAGATTTCTGATACAATGTTTTCTAGAACAGATTCTTCCAATTTCCCTCATCCCTTACCCATCAAATTGTACAACTCCATGATTAATCCCCCCCTGCACATCCTCATCTCTCTGCTTCCACACCCCGTCCCCTTAGATCATTATACTCATTCCACAATAATGGTTTTATACTTTTGCTGATACAATCTCATTTTCTGTTTCTAGATCTGCTTAATTTAAGGTTAGTGATGTGGCAAAACTGGCTAATCCTATCATTATTAGTTTATATATATTGTTTGGATATTCTCACTCAAAGGTGTTATTCTCTTATTTTAGCATAATTCTACCCATCAAGAGTCAAAACAAATGGGCTGGGAAACACATTTTTTTATTTCAAAGAGCAACTTGAGAGGACAAAGGAAAAGTATCACAGAGAGCTGGAATTGGAGAATAAAAAGGGAAGAACTCGTTCTGCTTTTCCTGAGTTGAGCACACTGAAAAAAACAAATTTAAACTTCATGTTCCTATTGACAATATATTGAATAACCCAGAAAAAAAATCAAAAGCCCATAGAGAATATACACAGAAACACTGTCCCAAAAAGGACTGACTGACACTGAAAAGTTTCAGGATGTACCATATAAACAGAAGCAAATGGTAATGAAGGAGACAGTGTACTCTGCATTGAAGGCATTGACAAAAAATATAGCCCAAGAAATCCATGTGATACCAATTGACTTGTTTCATATAACAGATGCAGCCTTGGAGGTGCTCACTAGTCTATGCTAGGAAATTTGAATAACAGCTGTCTGGTTGACAGATTGGGAGAGAGATTTATTTGTTCCCCAAGAAAGGTGATCCAACAGAATGGGGAAACTATTGAACAATATCATTAATTTCACATGCAAGAAAAATACTCCCAAAGATCTTTCAAAAATAGATAGAACAGCTCATAGATAGGAAACTACCTGAAATTCAAGCAGGATTTAGAAGAGGTGTGACACCAGGGGCATCATTGCTAATGTCAAATGGATCTTGTCTGAAAGTAAAGAATACCAGAAGATTTGTTTGTGACTTATTAACTATGAAAAGGCATTTGACTATGTGGATCATAACAAGTTGTGGCTGACATTGAGAAGAATGGGAGTCCCAGAGCGCTTAAATGTGCTCATGTGAAACCTGTACTTGGACAAGGAGGCAGTTGTGTGAACAGAGCAAGGGAACACTGCATGATTGAAAACTAAAAAGGGAGTATGTCAGGGTTATATTTTCTCTACATATCCATTTAATCTGTATGCTGAGCAAATTATTCAAGAAACAAGACTCTATGAAGAGGAATGTGGCAACAGGATTGGAGAAAGACTCATCTACAACCTGCATTATGCAGATGACATATCCTTGCATGGTGAAAATGAAGAGGACTTGAAGCACTTGCTTCAGAAGATGAAGGAATGCAGCCTTTGGTATGGCTTGCATCTCAATGTCAAGAAAACTAAGAGTATTACCACTGGACCGATAGGCAACATCATATTAGATGGAGAAAAGATTAAAACTGTCAACAGCTTTGTTTCTTGGATCCACAATTAACATCTTTGAATACCAAAAATCGGGAAATAAAGAGATGCATTGCACTGGGAAAATCTGCCGTCACGAACTCTTCCAGATTATTGAGGAGTCCTGATATCAGTTTGAAGACCAAGGCGCATCTGATTCAGGCCATGGTCTTTCCGATCATTTGCTATTCATCTGAAAATTGGGCAATGAATAAGGATGGCCAAAGAATTGATGGCTTTGAGCTATGTTTTTGAAGAAGGATACTGAACATCCCATAGACAGACAAAAGAACAATTAGATATATCTTGAAGAGAATGCAGCCGAAGTACTTTTTGGAGGCAAAGATGATAAGACTTTGCTTCACATACATCAGACATTTAACTCAGGGGATTATTTTTAGAGAAGGATGTGATGCTTGGAAGGTTGGAAGGGTGGAGTGTCAGCAAAGGAGAGAAAGAATCTAAACCAGATGTATTGACGTGGTGACTACTGCATTGGGCTCTAATGTGTCAAGAAGTGTGAGGATGGCACAGGAGTTCAGATCGGTTGTTGATAGGGTTGCTCTGAGTCATATTGGACTCGACAGCATCTAACAACAACAAACACCATACTAACTGGCTTAGTTATTTTATCCATCAAATTTTAGTTACAGTATTTCTTTCTCAGGAAGACTCTCCCTAGTTTCTTTCATTTGTTGAGGTGATCTTATTATACGTGAAATTATTCTTGGACAACAATATTCTAGAGAAGACAAATCCTAGTTTAGGCCTACTCTAATGATAATAGACTTAAAATCTAGTTAAGCTGAGAGACTGGTGTGCCATCTCAGAAAAGAAATGTTGCCTTGTTTATCTACATATTATTGTTACTCAATAAAATACTTGCTTAATTTGGTACAAGACCTTTCTACTAGAGAAATAAATTAATGAAAAACAAATGAATAGATGAAGATGCAGACAGACCTAAAGGAAAGTAGAACATTAGTTTAGAAGGATAGATGGATTCCTTATGTTTAATATAAAAATAAATTGAAGTCTTTTTCTTGGTAACTTACTGTTACTGTCTTTCCTCTGGTTTTGACATCTTATTCTTGTTAGGTGTCATCGGGTTGACTGCAACTCATTTCGATCCCATGAACCTTTCTCTATCCGGCACCATCCTCACCATCTCTGATTTACTTGAGCCTACTGTCACAGTCATTCTGTCAATCTATCTTGTTCAGAGTCGACACATTTTGGAAAGAGTATATTTCTAAATGATGAAAATATACTGTGAAAGAGAATCAATTTAACGTGAATGAGTTGAGCTTAAATAATTAACTTATGAATTTGGAGAAAGGAATATTTACTACACTCAATTGCTTAGCCCTTTTTTTCAGTGTTATTTATCATTAAGCTTTCCTGTAAGTGGTAAATATTATAGATTTAAAGCAAAAGAGAATGACATTGCATACCTTGATCTAAGTGATTATCTTAATAATGGTTTTGCCAAATGTTAGGTTTTCTCAGTCAGGGCTATGCCTCTAAACTATGAAGCTTCTGCTTATCTTGGGCATCATGTCACAGTGAGAATCTCCAGTGTGGAAAGTATTCTAGTAGGTGCTAACGAGGGCCCTACCTGCAATCTGTTTGGTTTGCATGACATTATACTAGGATATACCAGAGATAGATATATTACAGCTACCCTATAACCTAGATGATACTTTGTTCACAAAAATATTTCAAGAACATGTTTTGCCAGAGCTGAAAAGAAACATATGGCCAATAATTTTCTAGGTGTCCTTCCCTCTTGAAGCTTTGCTGCCCAAATGTTTATAGAAACAGGAATTATTTTTTCTAAGATGCTGAGGTTTTGTACATAGATTGTACAGAAAAACAAAAAACAAAAAAAAGCAAGCAAAATAACACTCTACAGTACTCAAGAGCAACAGTGTGTCTCTGGAGACTAAGGTGTGCCTGATACAGGCCATGGTCTTTGCAATCACTTGTTATGCATCACAGAGCTGGATAATGACTAGGGAGGATAGAAGGAGAATTGATGCCTTTGAGCTGTGGTGCTAGAGAAGAATGTACCACGGACTGCCAAGAAAACAAACAGATGACCTGGAGAGGGTTAAACCGGGCTGTTCCTTGGAAGCAAGGAATCTGGGACTTCGTCTGACATACTTCGGAAATGTTGTAAGGAGGGACAGGTCCTTGGAGAGGGACAACATGCTTGGGAGGGTGGAGGAACAGCACAAGAGGAGAAGGTCCTCTATGAAGTGGATTGATTCAGTGAATGGGGTAATGAGGATGGGTGTGTCAGAGGCAGTGCGATTGGCACAGGTTAGAGAAGGGTTTAGGGCTGTTGTGCATAGGGTCACTATGAGTCTCAAGCGACTCGACGGCACATAACAACAACAATAAGAAGATGCTGGAGAATATAGTCTATCACCAAAATTTATTTTACAAAGTATAATTAAATGCTAAATTAATAATAGAAAACTATATACAATCTAGGTAACATATTGAAGCAACAAAGAGAAGGCTATGTGCAGATATATGAAAAGATGTTTCACAATGATTCAGTCATAGGATAAAAGACCATTTAGCACCGGCAGATCTCAGAAATCAGTCTTCAGTAGCAATGATTGTTCTACTAAACATTGAGAGGCAAGGTACTGTTTTTAATAGTATAATACAAAATGTGTTCAAACAGCAAAGTCTTACTGACACAAATATTTTAATGATTCTTATGCTGTCTCTTCTCCAAATTTATCAGACTGTGTGTAAAAATTTCAACTCAAAGAAAAAAAATCATGATCCTTTTCTAAGATAATCAAGAGAGAGAAAGAGACATAACTAACTCATCCTACCCCAGGGAAAATATTCTAACTAATTTTTTTATTGGTTTGCTTACAAAATTCATATACACTGTGCCTCACACTATTCTTTTATTCACATTGTTTTTCATATAATCATTCTTATTCGTTATGTTTTAACTAACTCTTAAAAATCAATCTAAAAACAGAAAGGGACAAGAATAATATAAAACACAGCATGAAAATAATATATTTTGTAATTACACAAATCACAATATGAAATGGGTCTATACTAAACTATAGAAGTTCACTTACCTATATTGGTTTATTTGGGGGATTTTGGTTTTGTTTTTGGGTTTTTTTACATATCTCTTTCTTGCATGAACACGACTGTACTCTTGCGAAACCTAGATTTGGGCCAGGAAGTAGTACTCAGAACATTGCAAGGAAAATACTGCATGGTTCAAAATCAGGAAAGGATTGTGTCAAGGATGCATCCTGTCTCTGTATGTTTTCAAACAATATGCAGAACAGATCATCTGGGAGGCTAAGAGTTATGAGGAGGAACGTGGCATCAGAATTAGAGGAAGACTCACCAGCAACCTGCATTATGTAGATGATAGAACCCTGCTTGCTGAAACTGAGGAGGATCTGAAGCATTTGCTGCAGAAGGTCAAGGACTGCAGTCTTCAATATGAATTGAAGCTCAACATCAAGAAGACAAAAATTCTCACCACTGGGCCAATTGGCAGTACCATGATAGATGGAGAAAAGGTTGAGGTTGTTAATAATTTCAGCTTGCTCAGCTCTACAATCAACACTCTTGGCACCAACAGTCAGGAAATAAAAAGATTAATTGTACGGGGGAAATTTGCTACCAGGTACTGTTCCAGAACACTGAGAAGCAATGATATCAATGTAGTGACTGAAGCACTCCTAATTCAGGCCATCATCTGAACAATTACTTGCTATGCATCAGAGAGCTGGATAGTGACTAAGGATGAAGAAGAGTCTTGAACATACGATGGACTACCAAGAAAACAATTAGGTCTGTCTTGGAGAGTAAGAAACCAAGTGTCTCATTGGAGGCTAGGATTTTTAAGCTCTTGTCTCGCACACTTTGTGCACATGGCCAGGAGAGACCCATCACTGGAGAAGGACATTATGCTCTGAAGGGTGGAGGGACAATGGAGGAGAGGAAGATACCAGATGAGATGGATTAATACAGTAACTGGGGCAATGTGGGTAGGTGTGTCAGAGTCAACGAGACTGACTCAGGACAGGGTAGGCTTCAGAGCTCTTGTACATAGGGTTGCTAAGTGCCATAGGTGGCATATCATAACAAAATTTTTCTTTAAATTAGCTTTCACAGAAAATTTGTATGCACTTAATTACCTTCATATACATTATATTTTGCTCATTCCTTGACTTACATTGTGTTTCATGCAATCATTACTGTTTTTAATAGTTATCATCAGTCTCTTAGGCAACTCTGGTGGCCTAATGGGTAAGGGGTTGCACTACCAAAAAAAAAAGCAAGAAGTTCAAATTCAACAGTTGCTCCAAGGGAGAAAGATGGGCAATTTCCTCCCATGTGAGTAGCCTCTGAAAATCCACCAGAGGGTGTGCTATGAGTAAGATCTGACTTGACCCATAACACCACCACCAGTCTTTTTGTGAGAAGGATATATGGACAGTACGATGGAAACTTAAAGCTTTTCCATGCCTGCTCGGTACCAGCAGAAAAGACACCAGGAGACACATAGTTTTAGGCAAATTTTCTGCCAGAGACCTCTCAAAAAAACTTAAAAGCAATGATGTCAGTTTGAAACTACAATGTGCCTGATTCAGGCCATTCTTTTTAATGTTTCTGAAAGCTGGACAAAGAATACTTAAAACAGAAGAATTATTGATGCCTTTGAATTGTGATGTTGGAGAAAAGCACCGAATAGCCAATGGATTGCCAGCAAAATGAACAGACATGTCTTAGAAAATGTGTAGACAGATTGTTCCTCAGAAGTATGGAAGGGAAAGCTTGGGCTCACATATTTTGATCATATGCTAGCCTTGGAAAGGAATATCATGCTTGGGAAAACTAGAGTGCTGGTGAAACAGAGGAAGACCTGAAGCAATGTGAATTGATATCATTACTGCAGCAATGGGCTCATGTGTATCAGAGATGGTGAAAATGGCACAGGATAGGCCAGGATTCAGGTCTGTGCTCATGACTCGTACTTGATTCAACGGCCTGTAACAACAGGTATCGCTGTGAATTTGCTAGAAATCTTATTACAAGTGTGGATTTGAACATAAAGGGGGGTAAAATCTAGTCATTTCACTACCATCTTGTTTTAAAAATAACTGGAATTCCCTGATAATATGTATTTAGGAAGAATTGTACATATTTGATGATTTGAATTTAAATTCCGTTTTCCAATAGGCAAAATTAGATAAGAAGAGTCCTGAGGAAAAAGAAATAGTTTTAAATGCATTATAAGGACATATCCTGGTTCAAAATAGGAACAGTTTTGCTTCAATGTTGCTACTATTACACAATTTTGTCTCTTCTTTGTTTCTTACGTGATTTATATATTATGCAACTAAATGAATTCACTAATGATTACTTTATAAGAAGTACACACAGTGTTTTATTTGGCAAAGTGCTTTTCTGTTTTCTATTTCAATTGAAGTATAGTGGTCAGTCTGCTAAAAAAGATGATAGTTATTGAGCTGATCACTCCCCCATTGCCTTTGAGTGGGCACCTACTTAACTGTGTTGAGTTTCCTAAGCATGTACATTAGACAAGAGATCATTCATCTTTCTCCTGAGAAGCTCCTGTCAAACTGCTGGAAAGGCTAATCTTTTGGTTAGCAGAGTATCTTCTTTTTTTAATTTTTGTGTGTGTGTACCGTCAAATCAGATCTGACTGGTACAGGAGGAGATTGTCCCTCCTTCCCCGGCAGAGCATCTGGTGGATTCGAACCGTTCGCCTCTGGGATTGTAGTTGCAGCTCCTTGCCACTAGGCCACCAGAGCTCCCCAGAGTATCTTCTTATTGACTCTCACCAGAGCTTCCCATTGAACTGCTACTACATGTAAATTATTCACTGTGAATCGAAAGAGGACATAGACAGATTTGATCTTACCTGTCAAGGAAATTATACTAAAGAGTATTAAATACTCAATTCCATTTTACAGAAAATAAAACTGAAGCTCTGAGAAACTGTGTTCCTTTTATCTCCAAAAAAATATGTTAAAACCTCTGGCATTGAGTTAATTCTGACTTACAGTTACTTATTAGGACAGAGTAGAACTATCACACAGCATTTCCAAAACTGTATAAATTTATGGAGGCAGCCTTTCACTCTTAGAGAGATTAATGATTTTGAACTGTAGACCTTTCAGTCAATAACTAAAGTTTTAACCATAATCCTATAAGGGATTATTTTAATACAAAAATAATTATTAAGAATTATTAAGAAATCTCTCTGGAAAGTAGGATTATAAGGGAACTTCTTTAACAATAAAAAAATACTGTCTCTCACAGACTAAGGAATGAGAAGTGAAAGAGAGTAAGACAAAGACGAGGACGAAATTATCATTTGGAAAAAAAATACTCTAAGGAATAAAACTACAGCTATCTATATATATGGTTCTTGTTCTAGTAATTCTTATTCTGCCTTCTATATTTCCCTTATTTTTTAATTTTTTTTTCTCTAACTCGACTTTTGGAGAGGGACATCATGCTTGGGAGGGTGAGGAACAGCGCAGGAGGGGAAGACCCTCTATGAGGTGGATTGATTCAGTAACTGGGGTAATCAGGATGGGTGTGTCAGAGGTAGTGCAATTGGCACAGGACAGAGCAGGGTTTAGGGATGTTGTACACAGGGTCGCTATAAGTTGCAAGCGACTCGATGGCACAGAACAACAACAAAAACTCAACTCAATATTTTGCTGAAGAACTATCTGTTTTACTACAACAGAACCTTCTGTGAAGATAAAAATGAGATTGCTTCAGAATGAGAGGCAATTGTCCCATAGTTCTTGTTCTCTTGAATTTCATTCTATAATCTGACTGAGCTTTTTATAATCCAAAAAGCCCCCTGTGAAGGGCAAGTCCCTCTAGTTCTATAAGAATCATCATCTAAGAAAGACAATACAAACTGTGGAGTCTTTATCTTTGGTCCACAATATTTGCAGCATCAATTATCTATTTTGTGAGTAAATGAGCGAATTCATGATCCATGACAGCAAAGACAATTGTTTTTCTTTCACAGTCATCTGCACAAATTTATTTTGCTTACTGGGTCTTTTAATTTGTGCCTGTTAATCAGATGTTCTGTCTCTGAGTTCTCTCAAAACCCTGCTTTCATCCTCACCCACACCCTCCCTTCCCCAGTGGCAATCAATAATCACTACAGTATGTGCCTTTTCTTTGTAAAATTATTAATGCTAGAGATCTCCACATAAGAATGCCTGATTATTGTGCTCTGCAGGAGGCCTTTCCTGCCTCCTTTCCTCTCTTAAAACATCCTCTTAGCAACTTATGCTAATTAACTATAGCTTTAAAGATAAAACTTCAGATTGTGTCTTCCAGGAAAGAATCTTCATAATTATCCAAGGGGGGGTGGGGGGTAGGGGCGGCATATGTTTCAAACTTCTTCTAGAATTTAATCTTTTCAAACAAAGGCTCTTAGGCTATTACCGTTAAGTTAAAATTATTTAATAATATGAGAATCTGTTATAATATTAACCTATATTACAGCTTAATAGTGAAAGTTTAAAGTAGTTTAAAACTTGTTCACAAGGTATTCCCTCTCCCTCTTTAATAAATTCCATGAAGATATAGACCCCAGGAGGTCTACAAACAATGCATGGTGATGTGGAAAGAAAATAATAGAACTTTTGTTTATACTGTCTAAATTTACAAAATGCATGAGTCTTAACTTATTCTTAGTTGACAAATTAGCATTCAATCTTTTCCGTGGGTTATTTCTCATAAATGATACAAAAGCTATTATAAATCAAGTGTGAGAAAGACATCAACGTAATTAACTTCTTAAAACAGACAAGACCTCTAAGTAGCAGAAGTTTTACCAAACTTGTTTAGTGGAAACAAAAGTGACCCTGAAAGTGTTTTCTAATACATGAACTTCTGTAGACAAGCTAAAAGCAAAGAAGGGTTATTGTAGTAGAGATGGGTCATACTAGTTTCTTTTATAAAAGGACACTTATTTAAAATTCCCTGGTCATTGTGGTAGTAAGTGGTTATTAGTAGAAATCTATGAAATGCACTTGATTTATCCTTTCAAGGTAAAAAGAATATTTATATCAGAGAGTGTTAAATTAAAATCATCAGAATTATTGAAGAGTATTTCACCGTTAACATTATTTAAAGAGTACAGGTGTAGTACATAGCGCTCTCAGACAACTAGCCAAAGCCTGGTGCTTTGAATCCACTGCTTCTTGGTGGGTTCCTGCAAAGGTTTAAAAACTCAATGGAGAGTAATTATGAGTTGCACTCTATTCAGTGACAGTGAATTTGGGGTTTTTATTTTGTTTTTAATAACATTTAAAGATTTCAAAGGGAGCTTTGCCACAAGTTCAAGCAGGAAATAAAAGAGGCTGTGGTACTAGGGATATCATTGCTAATGTCAGATGGATGCTGACTAAAAGCAGAGAATACCAGAAGAATGTCTATTTGTATTATATCGACTATGCAAAAGCATGTGGACCATAGGAAAATGTGGCTAATCTTGAGAAGAATAGGAATTCTGAAACAATTATGCTCATTGGAAACCTATACCTAGACCAAGAAGCTGTTGTGTGAATAGAACAAGGAAACACTGTATGTTTTAAAATAATAAAAGGTATGTGTCAGGGTCATAAAATTTTTCCTTATCTGTTCAATCTATATGCTGAGCAAACGATTCAAGAAGCTAGACTCTATGATGAGGAAGAATGTGACATCAAGATCAGAGGAAGACTCAACAACTTACATTATGCAAAAGACTCAACATTGCTTGCGCAAAGTAAGAGGGACATCAAATGCAGAACATCAAAGACTGTTATTGTTGTTGATTGCCATCTAGTTGAACACAACTCAGAGCAACCCTATGAAAAAAAGACCTAAGGCCTTTCTATAACTATTGACATTTATCAAAGTTCATAGAGTTTCCAGAGGCATGTTGTTCAGGAAGTGGATACCACTCCTGCCTCCAAATCAAAGACTATATCCTTCAATATAGATTACATTTCGGCGAGCTCTGGTGGCCTAGCGGAAAGAAGCTGCATCTACAGTCTCAGAGGTGCATGGTTCAAATCCACCAGATGCTCTGCTGGAGAAGGAAAAACAATCTCCTCCTGTACTAGTCAGATCTGATTTGATGGTACACACAAAAAATAATGAAATAAAATAATTTTAAAAAAATAGATTACATTTCAACATCAAGAAGACAATATTCCTCACCACAGAACTGAAGACCAACAACAGATAGATGGATAAAAAATTAAAATTGTCAATAATCTTATCTTACTTGAATTAATAAAAACATCTTTGGTATCAGCAGTAAGGCGATGAGGAGACATATTGCATTGAACAAATCTGCTCTCAAGAACCTCTCCAAATTACTGACTAGCAATGATGTTAGTTTGAAAATTAAGGTGTACCTGATTCAGGCCAGGTCTTATCAGTCAAGTGCTTCAGTGATGATAAGGATGGCACAAGATATTTTAGGTCTCAAATCTGTTTTTCATAGGGTCTCTATGAGACATACTCAACTTCACAGTGCTAACAAGTGAACACGTAGTTTAATGGTATGGAGTTGTGCTGCCAACCCAAAGGCATACATTTTTAATTTTTAATTTACCAGCTGTTTCTTAGAAGAAAGATGGACAATCTTCTCTACTGTTCTTTACTGCATCTGAAAATCCACTGGAGGGTCAATTATGAGTCAGTTCCTACTTGGTGGACATATTAACAACAAACTATAACAGTGGTGTACTGGATGACATTTGAAACTAACTGAAATTTTGGGGCTTCAGATTCACCAGTCACTTGGAGAGAGAAATATAGTTTCTTCCTTCAGAGATTTTCAGGTGACTTAGTGGAAAGGAGTTGTGGTCTCCACAAGCTGCTTTCCTCTTCTGTGATTTACTGCCTCTGAAAACTTGCTGGATGGGTCAATTTCGGCTTGATGGTACATAACACAACAGAAGTTATTATTAACTAACACAACAGAAGTTGTTATTAACTTTACGTTAGTAGGTTTATTTTGTTTTCTTTTTTGATAATGATATTATTTAAAGAAGCAATGGTTAAGTACTTAATCACTAACTAAAAGATTAGGCATATAAGCATGAAAAGAATTTATAAAGAAATAGCTAAAAAGGATGGGAATTTCTTACATTAATTGATAGAACTGTATAAGGCAAAAATGTAGGAACATATAAATATGAGTGGGAAAATGCTGATGTTGTTAGGTACAGTCAAGTTGAATACAACTCATAGCAGCCTTATGAGCAATAGATGGAAATCCTTTCCCTGCCCCGTTCTCATCTTCATTGTCATCTTGGAGTTTCTAACTGCAAGTGGAGGAACACTAAAGGAATAAAGAAATTATAAAATTTATCAAATCAATAGCCTCTGTTGTTCCACAGAAGTAATTCTAATGATTGGAAGTTAATTCACCAGCCCAATTCCAGAATAATTCTTAGCCACTGGTTGTTCTAGAAAGCCATCAAAGAGCTATTATGATGTGTCCTTTTCTAATCTTATCTTTTAAAAGTCCAAGTATACAGATATGTTGGTCTATTGGAGTCATCCATTATGCAATATAACATCTTTGATCTTTGCTTCTGCCATTTTATTTTTTTTTTAAAAAATCTCACATGGCTTTCTGCAAATTCTAGCTATTCTTCCTTACTCAGTTTTCAAAACCTCAATTCAGAAATCATCTCTTTCAGGGATCATTTCTATCTCTCCCTTTGTGTCTTTCACAGTCTAGACTGAAACCTCATTTTCATTTGTTCTCAGAGGTTCTATGTTCCTTAATAGATTATACTATAATCAAATGTTTTCTCTCAATTATCAGATTATATTAAAGCTGTTTTATTTCTTCTTACAACATAAACTAGTTGTGACTAGACAGATGTCTTAAATATTTGCATCAATAGTTATTAAATCATAAAACATAGCATAGTAAATGGGCTAAGGCTAAAACTAATGAAGAAATGAGTAGAAAAGTTATCTTCACAAGCTGGCATCTATTTCAAAGTTCATAAATAAATATATAGAGAGAAATAGATGCATAGATAATCTACAAAATTCTTAAAAATCATTTATGTAAGTTATATATCTTATGTTTTAAGACTAAGATAGTGTACTTGGAATATGATATTCCCTTTTTGGGTTGAATCAGAACTTAAAAGAATCTATATGACCACAAAATAGTGAGAAGTCTCTCAGAAGGCTAACAGTCTAGGGATTTTTCTATTGTCTCTCATTAGATTACAACTGTTGCATAACTGATGATTGGTAGAAATTGGCACTGTTATAAGGGCATCCAAATACTACAAATGCCTCGTTCTTGTTACATGGGTTGTGTTGGCTACAACTATGTACAACAAAGCGAATTTTTGCTGTGCAATCCTCACACTATTTTCTGTGCTTCAACTCATTGTCACAGTTATTATGTTAATTAATCTCATTGAAAGTCTTCTTTTTCATTATTTTATTTTCCAAGTATAATGTCTAAATCACAAGACTAACAAATGCCTTACAATTGTGTAAACCTGAAATTAATTAATGGTTGCAGAGGGGAAAAAAATGTGTTTCCCAGTTCGTGTGCAAGGTACCTTAATAACAAAACTGAAGTATTTATGGTTTATTAATGTATCTTTTAGTACTATAAAAGTGTGACATTTCATTCTTACTGCAATACAGGAAAAAACAAATAAATTGAAATGGTAGTTTTAACAAACCAGGTCAAACGTGAATGAGCACAAAGGTATTTTATAAGTGAAGGGCTTAATTCAATCATTAAAGGGCAATTATCTTCTGCTGACCAGGCCAGTATCTTTTTCATTCAATAGCCTTAAAATTAGGTGTTGCAAAATGTAAAGAGAACTTGGAGTATCATATGCCAAGATAAGCAAACTTCCAGTTGTTGAGTTTCAGACAGATGTTCTGTCTTTTAATTTATTTGCTCATTTGAAGTTTGGTTTTTCCAAAGGTTAATGTAAGAAGCTTTATTAAAAATACGGACTTTCCAGATGGACCTGAAAAGACAGAGCCATGGTGGTTATATTCCAAAGGTGATTAATTAAATAAAAAACAAAGAATGAGAATTATTGAATGAAACACAATGTGAGTGAAGAATAGTGTTAAATATAATATATATATAAACTTTGTAAGCAAATCAATAATTTTTTGAAAAAATATTAACTTTGTGAAAATTTTAATTTGCTATTTAAGAAATAAAACAAAATTATCATTGGAAAAATAATAATATATGACTAGCAGACACACATTTTTAGACACACAACAGTATTCTGTGCCAGGGCAATTTTATTTCCATATAACTAGATTGCATTGTCTAATGAAAGTCTCATTTTATCCTATATCTCAAATTTAATTTTGCATTTAATTACCTAAAAGTATTTTATTGGTTTTCATATAAGAATTCCTTTACATTGTGCTTCATTCATATATATTGTGTTTTATACAATCTTTTTCTGTTTAATTTGTTCATTAAAATTAATAAAATAAAATTTTTTCAAAAAGGCATTACTATAGTATTTATGTAAGTCCCATAATTAACTAACTATTCAGTCAACTGCAGACTGTTAGAGCCTTTTCTCTTTTTTTCCTTTTCCTTGGAGTTACCTAAACTAGATGGGTTTGTTGTTCTGCATGCCTTTGAGATGGGAGCATAAGGCCTTATCATTTGGCCACCAGAGCTCCCTAGATGGATTTAGGTAGTTTATTTATTTTCCTGACATCATGAGAAAAGTAAATTCCTACTAATGTATTTTGTTTACACTTCCCTCCAGACATTACTCAGGGAAAGATAAAGGGTTAGAGAAAGAGTGGAAGACCCTCAAAAAGATTAATTGACACAGTGACTCTAAAAATGCATTTAAACATATCAGAAATGCTGAGGATGGTGTAGCACTGACCAAAGTTCCCATCTATTGTTTATCAGACCACAATGAGTCATAGGTGACTCAAAACATCTAATAATAAAACCTACAAAGGAGTAGAAGTCTCTGTATCTCAAAAACTGTTAAACACGGACCATTAACAAAAAGGTTGGTAGTTAGAAAGCAGCTGTTTTGTTTGTTTGTTTTTACTTGCTTACTTGTTTTTCCTTAAGAAGTTACTATTTCTGTTTGGTCTCCATCATTGTTTATTAGCATCATCTCTTAATGACCATGATCTTTTCATGGCCTCTAAAATCCAAATTTATTTCTCCTGAATCATGTCTCTTTGGTTCTGCTGATTTATTCTCAGATAAAATTACTTTCTTTGGTTAAACAACAAGAACTTCCACAGACTCTCTCATATTGTAATGAGACCTGTCAAGATGCTCTTTGGTGCTCGCTTCGGCAGCACATACACTAAAATTGGAACGATACAGAGAAGATTAGCATGGCCCCTGCGCAAGGATGACATGCAAATTCGTGAAGCATTCCATAAGAAAGAAAAAAAAAAGATGCTCTTTGGCTAGTCCTTTTGGCTCCACTCTCATCAAGGCTAAGTCTAAGCATGGTGTGTTTTTTAATGAGAATTCAGTCTTCATGCAATGTTTTGAGGTAAGTCTCCTTGCCCAGACTTCACTAAATCTGCTCTTATGACATCTTTTGACAATTTTTTTCCTGGAGGTAACAGTGGGTGTTGAGGGTCAGAGGTCTAGCTAAACCTGGGGGCATGGCAGGCTCCTGCTTTTAAAAT
This sequence comes from Elephantulus edwardii, assembly GCF_000299155.1. Lineage (NCBI taxonomy): Eukaryota > Metazoa > Chordata > Mammalia > Macroscelidea > Macroscelididae > Elephantulus > Elephantulus edwardii. The sequence continues at coordinate 4,041,399 of NW_006399835.1, read as the reverse complement.
TGTTAGAAAGCACAAATCAAATCTCTGAAGAAGGAAGAAAGGAAAGAGAAAGAAGAACACCCACTGATGGAATGAACCAGGGCCTCTTAACAATAAATCCTGGAGGAGTCAAGAGTGCCATGTCGGAAAAATACAAATTTCCATGGAGATCCTGACAACAGTCTAGCTAGCCTCAAGAGGAGGCTGAGAGCTTATCAAAAAGGTGAACCAGGAAAGGGTAGGCTTCTTTGTGCCATTGGGCCCAAGCCAGAAAGCCAGGGAATATTAAGTTGTCCCTACCTAGAAATACCCTTTCTTTTCTTCTCTTTTGCTCCCTTTTCCTGCAGCCTCTTCTTACTCTGTCCCAACTGACAATTTGGGAATCTTCCTAATCTAATTAATGTGCTCCTTTGCTTTAATAAAATTTCTTTTTCACTTACTGATGACCACTGTGTCCACCTCTCTTTATTATAGTTACTTAGGCCCAATGTTTTCTAGGGATCTACTTAGTTTCCCCTGAGAGCTGTGAAGAGGTTTTGAGAACTCTGATTTTAGCATGTTTCAGTGGGTTTTTTCCAGTGCTAACGGACTCAGATGCATCTAAAACCCTAGTTATATCACTTTCAAGTCTTCTCTTATACATAATTGATTATAACATTTCCCCTATAATTGATTATACTGTTTTCTTCATTTACTGTGACAATAAAATGAACTCTTGTATTTTTAACACACATCATCGTGGTTTAAGTACTATTTCTTTGTTTTGAGTTCATGAACATTTTAACATTTTGAATTAAAAAAATCTTTTGCCTATAAAATTTTTAGTATTTACAATAGAGACTTTCATCTCTCATGTCTGTTTTGTGCTTAAAAACATGTGCAGAAATTCAATTAACTTCTCCGCCTTACTTTGTATTAGCCCTTTCACAGAATTAATGAATGCCATGGATTCACTGGGAAAATGGCCTCAGGACAAGAAGATGATTTTGGTTTCTAAATGAAAACAAAACTTCGGTTATTATCACAGAATATTATTACATTAAGCATACCTTAAAGTCATTTGTGAATTTACCTTGGCCATGAAGTACATGTTTTCTGTATGGCGATTATCTACCCAAATATCTGAATTGTTATCATAAAAGACCTGCTTTATGACTATAAATAATTCTTTTGACCTTTAATCTCAAACAGTCTTTAGACCTTGTGTTACTAAGATAGACCATTTATAATACTAATGTTGTGCAATATTACTAAATAATTTATAAGTCAATTGAATTATTAGATAACATTCTTAACATTTCAGCAAATACTCTGATTTGCAAATTATTCAAATCTAGGTAGTGATAAACATTACATTGCATGCCAAAATTCTACTTTTAAAATTTTTAAAAAGCACAGGTCAAATTCTCTGTATAGGAAATTCTATTATAGCCAAATATTATTACATCAAATTTTTAAAAAGTACTTGCTTGAAGTGGTATTAAATATAGCTAAGTTTCAGTTCAGTAAAAAGAATCCAAAAATTTTTACAACACAGTAATTGGAAACATAACACAGTAATTTAAAAGTATACACTATTAACTCATACTACACTACTATATCCATATTTTAAATTGTGAACATTGGAAAAGAATGACCAATGATATGGGCAGGTGGCACTTAATTTTAAATTTCACATTGCCACTTAGCCAATGTTTACTGTTTGCAGTACAATATCAACAGACCATTTATTTCACATATTTCTATGAAATATTTTTAAAAAGAAAATTTATTAGATATGAAGGTATTTTCCCACAAATTGTCTTAATCTTATTGTAAATATCAAACTTTCCTTCACATATTCTTTGATATTATTCTTATTGGTATTATAGTGCCATTAGTTAAGTTACCTGCTTTGACAATATTCAGTCAAAATTGGGAATGAACCAGCTTTCTTGTCATATTAAGACTCTATAATTAACCTGTAACTTCTGTCAGTGCTGGAACTTGCATTTATTTTTTAATATATTTTCTAAAATTTTATTCCCATAATTTTACTTTATGAAATATGACCAAATCAAGATGCATCGGTGACCCAGCTGATTTTCTAAATTAAATACTAAATTGTGAGAAGAAGAAAAACAAAAAAAACCAACCCAACAACACAGAATATGATCTTATTACTAAAATGTGCTTCTCTTTTGTCTTTCAGTAATGATTCCCTTCATTATGAATAACTTCTGTTACATTCAGTATTCATTATAAAACATTTTACTATTGTAAATTATTTTACTATAATTATGAGAGAGAAAACAAAACAATTTTAAGATCTTTGGTTATCTTGTTTTAGGCATGTTAAAAGTGTAATTACCACCTTTTATGATTTTCTTTATCTTCTTTTTTTTTAAATCTGTATAACAGATGTCATCATTTATGTATGCCTGGAATATATTTTCTGAATTATGAATTACTAGAGTATGCTAAGGTTTAAAATAACCAGCTACAAAATAAAGCTGTCAATTATTACTAATGAATTTATTTTATTGAGAAGTAATCTTTCAACAAACCAAAACAAATTCAAATTAAAATATTAGTGCAGTGTCTAAAGTTTATGAAGCAATACATTAATTACTGAAGTAGACACAAAGTTAGTTTACACATAGGTTTTGTCCTCAGGAAACTTATAGCCATTAGATTCAGAAAAGAAAACAGAAAGAGGAAAGAAAAAGGACGTATTAATTAGGAAAAGAAGAAGAACTTAAAGAATGAATACAGAAAGAAAGGAAAAGCTCTGTTGAAATACAATTTTTTCCACATTGAATGAGAGATAATTTGCTAGTTCTCAAAAGAAAGTTTGTCGTTAGTATTAAGTGCCATGGTGTCAGAACTAAATCATAGCTGGTCATCCAGTGGGTTTTTTAGAGAGAGTAAATTTTATGAGAGATTTTCCATCTTTCTCACACGGAGCAGCTGGTAGATTTGAAACCTATGCCTTTGAGTTGGCAACACAAATTTTTTTTACGCTAGGCCGCAGAGAAAAAATGATTAGTAGAGGTAAAGAGGCTTTTGGAACGTGTAAATGGAGGATATATTCTGTGTGATCTCTTGTTCTCATTGCTGTAAAATAAAAACTGAATCATAGCTGACCCCCTAGCAGGTTTTCAGAGGCTGTAAATTGTATGGGGAGAGATTGCAGCTGGTAGATTCCAACCACCAGTCTTTGAATTGACAAAACAATTCTTTACATACTTGACCACCAGAGCTCCTAAATATTAATATAGCAGAATTGCTTTCTATTTCTGTTTGTCTGAAACATACAGTCATCTTCTTCCTAGGCACAAATCTCAACTATATTCCAAGCCTCCTTTATTTATTTATTTATTTGCTCATATGACTATATTCTTGATAAGAATAGCGTATGTGAGATTGACATTTTTATTTCTGGCCTGTTAGGATATCTTATTCCACTCCTTAACGTTCTTTTTTTCCACTTTTATCTAACTTTTCTGTCTAACTGACTCATTTGACTTGGACTTCATATGTGGAAGAGACTAGTGCTTCCAACTTCCAGAATTTTCTGCATGAGAAAGGATCACCCCGAAACTGATGGTCAGTTGAAGACAGATATTTCATGACTTATGAAAGATATCTCAACTCACGTTCATCTATACAGTGAATTTTTAGGTAACTTGAAAGATATGCATGTAGTTCTTATTTAACTCTAGTGTGAGAAAAAGCTTGAAGGCTTTTCAATGAATTAAAAGTTGCGTTTGCATCAAGTGAATGCAATTATGATGAAGAAATTATTGTCAGTAGAAGCTAGTTCATCCACTTCAAAATGAAGACAGATTTGCATAACATTGAGGGGTAAGTAGAATAATCTTGAAATTGAAAGAGATTAACCCCAAAACTGACTGGAAACCAATTTCATAAGAAGCTTTCTTTTCAATTCCAGAAACTTCCTTTCTGACCTAAAGTAGATCCTGTCATGCTAATGAGTTGTGAGTGTATTTCATAGGCAACATGGAGATATTCATGACTCTTTTTTCTAATTACAGATAAAACAATTAGAAGGGGAACTAAAAGTAATTACTTATTTATAGGTCCTAAGGTACAGTAAGGAAAATAATTGCTGCCAATGAAAGTTAAACAATGCTTCCTTATGACTTAATAGAATTTTTGTTGTGTTGTTGTTATTGTGTTAACAGTGCCATTGAGTTGCAGACGACTCATAGCGGCCCTGTGAACAAAAGACCTGAACACTTATATAACTTTTATCGTTTCTCCAAGTTCATAGTGTTTCCAGAGGCAAGCTATTTTGGATGCCACTCCTGCTTCCAAGGTTGTTTTAATCGGGAAGCTCCACCAAACACCATCCATCATGGGTAACCATTATCACATTTGACACATCAGTGTCAGCATCACAGCAACATCAAGTTACCTTTGTACAGCAAACGGACAGACCAGTGCTATATCATTTAGAACAAAAATTAAAAGAATTAAGTTATTTATTTATTGCAAAAGCATGCTTGAAAATTTGTTAAACAGATTTTGATCAATTATAAATTTTATACATAATTTAAAAAGATATTCTAGTGGTGATAAAATGGTTAAAGTACTTTTGAACAGTTTTACATTAAGTTTTTAAGATTTTGAGCAATTTCTTAGAGAACTTAAGGCTTATTTTATATGCTAAATTATATCATCAAGAATATTGGGGAAACAATATTTTATAAAGAATTACTAAAATTACAAAAATTTGTATTTATGGATTCAAAAGTTAGTTTTACAGTCATGGAAAATTAGTCTACATTTGAATTCCTCCTTAAGAATGTTCCTATTATGATTTACTAAGCTATGGACATGCATACAATTGTGACACTATGGTCACTGTTGAGGAAAAGAGACAATACATTTATTATTACTGACCCTTGGCTTACACTGATGATAAAAATCATTCTAACTTCAAGGAACTAAAATTTAAAAAGTGTTCACTTTGAGATCAATGAAAGAATATCTAAAGAGGAGTTGAAAATGGAAAATAATTTAAAAAACTGGTTGCTATGAATTTCACTGTGCATGCAAAGATATATTGAATCTACAACCTCTGGTATCTGTGTATGTGACCCTGTTTGCAAATTGAATCTTTGAAGATATTACTACAATGTGTGGTATTAATACAAATCTCTGCCAGTATCTTCTAAAAAACAGAAGACAGTGTTTGGGACAGTATTAATTTTGTTTTATAAAGGGATCCTTACCACTGAACCAATAGGCAGTATCATGATGGATGGGGAGGAAATTGAAACTATCAACAGATTCATTTTGCTTGGATCCACAATTAACATTCTTGGGATGAATAGTCAGGAAATAAGGAGACACAATGCACTGGAAAAATCTGCAGTTAGGGACCGTTGCAAATTATTGAGGAGTATTGATGTCAGTTTGAGGCCTAAGGTGCATCTAATTTAGGCCGTAGTCTTCCTGATTATTAGCTATGCATCCAAGAGTTGGAAAATGAATAAGGATGACAGAAAAATAATTGGTGTGTTTGAGCTGTAGTGTTGCAGAGGAGCACTGAAGATCCCATGGATGGAAAAGAGAATGAAAAAATATGTGTTGGAAAGGATACAGTTGGAATGCTCTTTGGAGGCAAGAATGATGAGTTATCACCTCACATACTTTGGACATGTTTGCTAGGAGGTGCTATTCCTTGGAGAGGGACGTGATGTTGGGAAGGGTGGAGGGTCAGAGAGGTAGAGGAAGACCCTCAACTATGTGGGATGACACGGTGACTGTTGCAATGTGCTGTTGTGTGTCAGGAAGTATGAGGATAGTGCAGGATAGAACAGGGTTCAGATTTTTTGTTAATAGGGTTTCAATGAGTCCTGCTCAACTTGATGTGCCTAACGATAAAACAAGATATGAGAGACAGAAGATACGGCCTCTCTAAATATGTTGCAGGACAGGAAAGATTGAGGGACTATTTGTAGATTCTAGATGAAGATAGAGTAGAAAGCAGGATTGGTCATCCACTTCTTAAATATCAGGACTCTGAAAACCCTATGAAAAATAGAGGAACACAGGTAGCTATAAAATTTGAGGAAGAGCTCAGTTTGACAGTCAAAATGAAGAGAAACAGCTGCAAACACCCTTTAATAATTATTGTTGTTGTTGTTATGTGCCATCAAATCGCTTACAACTCATAGCGACCCTATGTACAACAGCCCTAAACTCTGCTCTGTCCTGTGCCAATCACAATCTCTGACATTCCCATCCTGATTACCCCAGTCACTGAATCAATCCACCTCATAGAGGGCCTTCCCCTCCTGTGCTGTCCCTCCACCCTACCAAGCATGATGTCCCTATCCAAGGATCAATCCCTCCTTACAACATGTCCAAAGTATGTTAGAGGGAGCCTCAGAATCTTTGCCTCCAAGGAACCACCCAGTTTAACCCTTTCCAGGATGAATCTGTTTTTCTAGCAGCCCATGGTACCCTCAATACTCTTCTCCAGCACCACAGCTAAAAGGCATCAATTCTCCTTGTAGCCTCTTTAGTCATTGTCCAACTCTCTGATGCATAACAAGTGATATGAAAGACCATGGCCTGTATCACACTCACCTTAGTCTCAGAGAGACACCATTGCTCTTCAGTACTTTGGAGAGGTCCCTAACAGCTGGCTTTCCCATGGAAATATGTCTTTTAATTTCCTGTTTATGGGAATCCCAGAACGCTTGATCATGGTAATGAGAAACCTATACTTGGACCAAGAGGCAGTCATCAGAACAGAGCAAAGAAACACTGCATGGTTCAAAATAGGGAAGGGCATGCATCAGGGATGTGTCCTGTCTCCATACCTTTTCAACCTGTATGCAGAACAGATTATCCAGGAGGCTGGGCTCTATGAGGAGGAATGTCAGGTCAAAATTGGTGGGACATCTATCAACAATCTGTGATATGCAGATGACAACCCTGCTTGCTGAAACTGAGGAGGACCTGAAGCGCTTGCTGCAGAGGGACAAGGACTGCAGCCTCCAATATGGATTGAGGCTCAATGTCAAGAAGACAAAGATTCTCACCACTGGGCCAATTGGCAGCATCAAGATGGATGGTGGAGAGATTGAGATTGTTCACAGCTTCCGTTTGCTTGGCTCCACAGTCAACACTCTCTGCACCAGTAGCCAGGAAATTAAAAGACATACTGTGATGGGAAAGTCTGCTGTTAGGGACTTCTCCAAAGTACTGAAGAGCAATGGTGTCTTCCTGGAGACTAGGGTGTGTCTGATACAGGCCATGGTCTTTGCAATCACTTGTCATGCATCAGAGAGCTGAACAATGACTAAGGAGGATACAAGGAGAATTGATGCCTTTGAGCTGTGGTGCTGGAGAAGATTATTGAGGGTACCATGGACTGCTACGAAAACAAACAGATTTCATCCTGGAAAGGGTCAAACTGGGTGGCTCCCTGGAGGCAAGGATTCTGAGGCTCCCTCTAACATACTTTGGACATGTTGTAAGAAGGGCCTGGTCCTTGGATAGGGACATCATGCTTGGTAGGGTGAAGGGACAGCGCAGGAGGGTAAGACCCTCTATGAGGTGGATTGATTCAGTGATTGGGGCAATTGGGATGGGTGTATCGGAGATGGTGCAATTGGCACAGGACAGAGTGGAGTTTAGGGCTGTTGTACATAGGTAGATAATTGCACTGGAGGAGATTACCCATCCTTCTCTTGTGGAGCAACTGGTGGCCTTAAACTGCATGCCTTTTAGATTGCAGCGAAGCTATATATAGATATAGATATAGATGATATAGATAGATACAGATATAGATAGATATAGATATAGATATAGATAGATAGATAGATAGATAGATAGATAGATATAGATATATATACACACACACACATATATACACAAACACACACACACACACGTCTGTGTGTGTGTGTATGTGTGTGTGTGTGTGTGTGTGTGTGTGTGTACACTCTGGTGGCCTAGTGGCAAAGAAGTTGTTCTGCAATTATGAATTCCATTGTGATATACTTCTATTACATTTAATGTTCCATTATATCAATAAAATGTTTCATTGTGTGTATTTTCCATTATATAGAATGTTGTATTAATATATAGGTATAAAATTATTTATCAGGGGAAGTTCATTTATAAAGCTGCCATTGTGTATTTGTTTTTTAAAAATTGAGATTAATATATCATTGAATATACAAAATTCTGTCATTGTATTCTGGCCTCATTTCTGTCACCAAGTCCTTATTTTCTGACTGCTATTCCTTCTTCATCGTTTTCAACTTTTGCATCCCAGTCACCAATATCATTAATGTATCTTGGTTGCACATGTGACAAATTTTGAATTGCAAACTTGGTAAAAATCCTTCATTTCCTCTCTTTTGCTGTGGGTATTTATATTTGAGTAACTGTCGTATTAACAAGTCTTCTTCGTATATGTATGGATAGTATCCTATCACTTCCTGTGTTGTCCTTTAGGAGAGAATTTGAAATTTTAACTATGAATGCAACATCCTTCTTCCTTAGGTTTTAATTCTCAGAGTACTAAATCATGTAATTCTAGTTCAAAGTAGCCAATGTCAGTCCATATCATCACACTAATGCCTATATTGTCCATATTTATGTTCTCCATTTCCTTTTTTACTACTACTTTTTCTTTATGCATATTTTGAGGATATCCAGGTTATCATCCAGGAAGGGTCCAAACGATCATTACAAAGACAGAAGAGGAAGAGAAGACCAAAGTGGATGTCAGAAGAGACTCTAAAAATTACACTGGAGCTCAGAGAAGCCAAAGCAGAAGGACGAATTCAAGACCCTAAAGAGTTGAATAGAAGATTTCAAAAGGTAGCACAGGATGACAAAGTTAAATATTACAATGAAATGTGCAAGGAGTTGGAGTCAGAAAATCAAAAGGGCTGAACTCGCTCAGCATTTCTTAAGCTCAAGGAACTGAAGAACAAATTCAAGCCTC
>NW_006399835.1:4026369-4031135 GCF_000299155.1 Elephantulus edwardii | reverse complement strand
ATACATATATATAAAGAGGAATTACATAATTTTTCTATAAGTGGATACCATTGTTCATATAGAAGTTTTCTTCTATAAATTCTATAAATTTATCATTTATGATACATACCCACAAATATTTCAATAAATTAATACCATTGTTCACACTGAAGTTATCTTTCAAAAGTCCATGAACTTATATATTTATATATATTTGGAAGCAGGAGTGTTGGTGAGTCAGAATTAGTGAAACTAGCTCAGGAAAAGGAAGGGTTCAGAGCAGTTGTACATAGGATAGCTATTCATAGCAGGCAACTCAATGGCACATAACAACAATATCTTACTATGGCAGTTTTGGAAGCAGGAGTGGCATCTACTTCCTAAATAACATGTGTCCGGAAACTCTATGAACTTTGATAAATGTCAATATTTGTAGAGGAGCTTCAGGCCTTTTGTTCATGGGGTCACTAGGAGTCATGCTCCACTCAAAAGCTATCAACAACAACAACAACAAAAAAATATATATATACTTGTATTCATATATATGTGTGTGTGTGTATATATATATAGATATAGATATATACCTATATATACACACACATATATATACACATATATATATGAAAAAATACTATCCATGAAGAATGCAAAAGATCATTACAAAGACAATGAGAAAGAAAAGTAGGAGATAAATGTTAGAAGAGACTCTGAATATTGCACTAGAATGTTGAGAAGCCAAAGGAAAGGGAAAAATATCAGGAAGTTAAAAGCTGATCAGAAGATGTCAAAGGGCATCTTGGAGAATAAAGCAAAAGAGCAAAATATTAGAAAGAAATGTGCAAAGAGTTAGCATTAGCAAATAAAAAGGAATTAATTTGCTTAATATTTCTCAAACTGAAGGAACTGAAGAACAACTTCAAGCCTCATGTTGCAATATTTTTAAGTATGTTGCTGTTGTTATGTACCTTCGGGTCACCTGCTGCTTGTAGCAACCCTGTGTACTAAACCATGCTCTATTCCTTGCCAATCCCATTGTCTCAGACACACCCATCCCCATTACCTCACTGACTGAATTAATCCATCTCATCAAGGGTCTTCTTCTGCTGCACTCTGCCTCCTCAGTTTGAGCAAGCAGGTTTGTGTCAACTACATAACACAGACTGTTGATGAGTCTACCTCCAATCCTGATGCCACACTCCTGATAGAGCCCAGCCTCCTGGATAATCCGTTCTGCTTATAGATGGGAAAGGTATGGAGATAGGAAACATTCTCAATGCACACCCTTTCCAGTTCTGAACTATGTAGTGTTTCCTTGCTCTGGTCTGATGACTACCTTCTGGTCCAAGTAAAGGTTTCGCATAAGCACAATCAAGTGTTCTGGGATTCCCATTCTTCACAGAGTCAGCCACAGTTTGTTGTGATCCACATAGTCAAATGCTTTTGCATAGTCACTGAAACACAGATAGAAATTCCTCTGGTACTCTTTGCTTTCAGACAAGATACATTTTACATTAGTTATCATATTCCCTAATACCATGGCCTCTTCAAAACCTGCACTAAAGGCAGTTCTCTGCTGAAGAGTTGTTCCAGTCATTTTTTAATAATCTTCAGTAGAATCTTGCTTGCATATGATTATCAGTGATACTGTTCAATAATTTCCACATTTTTTCGGATTACCTTTCTTTAGAATGGGAACACATATGGATCTCTTCCAGATAGTTGGCCAGGTGGTGGTCCTCCAGATTTCTTGGCACAACTTTGTGAGCACATCCAGGGCGGAGTCTGTTTGTTGAAATATATCAATCGGTATGCCATCAATTCCTTGGCCTTTGTTTTTTGCTAATTCTCCCAGAGCACCTTGAACTCCTTCCTTCGTCATCACAGGCTATTGCTCATACATTGCTTCATGTAATTCTTCTGTGTCCACCAATTCTTTTCGGTACAATGACTCTGTATACTCTTTTCATCTTCTTTTAATGCTTCCTTGACCATTTAACATTTTGCCGAAAGCATCCTTAAGTATTGCAACTCAAGGTTTGAAATTGTTCTTCAGTTCTTTCAGTTGAAGAAATGCTAAACAAGTTCAACCCTTTTGATTTTCTGACTCTAGCTCCTTGTGCATTACATTATAATATTTACTTTGCCTTCCTGCACTGCTCTCTGGAATCTTTTGTTCAACTCCTTAATATCTTGATTTCTTCCCTTTGTTTTGGCTTCTCAGTGCGTCAGTATAATATTTAGAGTTTCTTCTGCCATCCATCTTGGTCTTTTCTTCCTTTTCTGTCTTTGTAATTATCTTTTGCATTCTTTCTGGATGATATTTTTAATATCGTCACACAGCTCATCCGTTCTTAGCTCATTAATTTCCAAGGCCTCAAACCTGTTCCTGAGATGGTTTTGAAATTCATATCAGATAGACTGAAGGTCAAATTTTGGTTCCTATGGACTTGATTTAATTTTACTCAGCTTCAGCTTGAACTTGCATATGAGAAGTTGGTGATCTCTACCAATGTCACAACCTGGCCTAGTTTTCACAGCTGATACTGAACTTCTCCAGCAATTCTTTCCACAGATATAATCTGATATCTATGAATACCATCAGGTGAAATCTATGTGTCAAGTCTGCATTTATGTTTCTTATAAAATGCATTTGTGATGAATAAATTGTTGATTTTGCAAAATTCTATCATTCTATTTCTGGCTTCATTTCTTTTACCACGTCCATGTTTTCCAACTGCTGATCCTTCTCTATTCCCAGCTTTTGCATTCCAGTCTCCCATTACTATGAATGCATCTTGATTGTATGTTCGATCAATCTCTGACTGTAAAAGTTGGTAGAAATCTTCTATTTCCTCCTCTTTGTCTAGGGTTGTTGGTGCATATATCTGAATGATGGTGGTCTTCACTGGACTTCCTTGTATGCATATGGACATTATCTTGTTACTTACAACACTGTAATTCAAGATGGATCTAGAAATTACTTTTTTTTTTAACTGTGAAAGCAACCCCATTTTCCCTCACCTTTTCGTCTCCAGTATAGTAGATCAAATGATCCTCTGATTCAAAGTGTCCATGCCAGTCCATTTTCTTTCCGCAATATTGATAATACTTGTATATCAATATTTTTGCATTCCATTCCTTTCTTAACAATATCCAATTTTCCTACATCTATGGTTCTTATGAACCACAGAATTTTGAATGATCCAGAAAGCATCAAATGAAGTAGGAAGGAGCACACACAGTCACTGTATCAAAATGAAGTATCTGGCACAGAAGAATGTCATCAAACAACTTTTGATCAAGAGATTATGATGATGAAGGAGTAAGTTTAAGCTATTCTGAAAGAATTGACAAAAGAACAGGTCCTTAAAGAATTGGTGGAATACTAATTGACCTATTTTGAGAAATAGATGCAGCTCTGGAAGTGTTCATCTGGCTTTGCCAAAAAATCTAGAAGACAACCTCCTCGACAACTGGAAGAGATCCATATTTATTCCCATTCAAAGGGGAGAAAGTTATCCAAAAGAATGTGGAAATTATTGAACATTACAACCAATATCACACACAAGGAAAATCCTGCTGAATATTATCCTAATTCGATGGGAACAATACTTTGCAAAGAACTGACAGAAATACCAACTGGGTTTTGAAAAGGCAGTGGCACTAGGGACATCATTGCTGATATTAGATGGATCCTGGTTGGAAATAGAGTAGCAAAGGAATGTCTGCTTGTGTTTCATTGGCTATGCAAAGGCGTGTGATTGTGTGAATCACAATAAATTGTGACTAACGTTGAGAGGAATGGGAATCCCAGAATACTTCATTTTCCTATAATTAGACCAAAAGTAGTCATCAGAACAGAGCAAGAAAATACTATATTTTTCAAAATTAAGAAAGGAGGGCCTCAGAGATGCATCCTTATTTTATACATTTTCAATTTATATGCAAAACAGTTCATTCAGGAGGACAGACTTTATGAAGAGAAATGTGGCATTAGAATGGAAGAAGACTCGTCAACAACCTGTGTTATGCAGATGACACAATCTTGCTTGCCAAAACTGAGTAAGACCTGAAATGTTTTCTGGAGTGGGTGAAGGACTGCAGCCTTCAATATGGGTTGAAGCTCAAGAAGACAAAGCTCACTTAGTCAATTGGCAGCACAATGATAGATGGAGAAGAGATTGAGGTTGTTAATAGTTACAGTTTGCTCAACTCCACAATTCACACTCTTTAAATCAGCAGTCAGGAAGTCAAAAGACAAATTGCACTGGGAAAATCTGCTGACAGGGACCACTCTAGAGTATGGAGAAGCAATGATATTAGTTTAGAGACTAAGGTGTGCCTGATCTAGTCCATGGTCTTCATAGTTACTTGCTATGCATTAGAGAACTGAATAATGACTAAAGATGATAGAAGCAAAATTGATGCCTTTGAGTTGTGGTACTAGAGAAGAATCTTGAACATACCATGGACCACCCAGAAAACAAATTGGACTGTCACGGAGAGGGTGAAACATAGTTTCTCTTTGGAGGTGAGGATGTTGAAACTCTGTCACACATACTTTGGGCAAGTGGCCAGGAGGGACCAGTCCCTTGGAAAGGTGGAGGGATAGTGCAGGAAAGGAAGACTAGAGATGAGATGGATTGATACATAGCTTGGGCAATGGAGGTAGGTATGTCAGAGTCAGTGAGACTGACAGGGCTGGCTTCAGAGCTGTTGTACATAGGATCGCTATGAGTTTCAGGAAACTTGGTGGCGCATAACAACAACTTTATATATATATATAT
>NW_006399835.1:4021428-4026267 GCF_000299155.1 Elephantulus edwardii | reverse complement strand
TTATATATAAAGTTATACACACACACACACACACACGTATATATATCTCACACATACACATATATAGGAAAAAACAAAGTGGTTAACGTTGTTGGTTTTTTTGTTGGTTTTGGGTGTTAGTAATTCAACTACAATTCACTATAAATAAAAGTTTATTGGACAAGTAATTATGGCATTGCCCTCACAACAAAAATGTTCATGGTTCTAATCCACCATTTGCTCCAAGGGAGAAAAGTGGATACTCCTCTCTCATGTAATCTACAGCCTTTCAAAACCTGCTGATGAGTTCGCTATGAGTCAATTTTGACTCAATGACAATGGCTTTGGTGTTTCTATTAAATATGCATGAATATATCTATATACTAGCGCTCTCAGAACATGAATATTCTAGTGAACATTACTGAAAAAGATTTAATTAGGTATTTAAGGTAGAAAACGAATGTGCATATTTAGTGTCAATGAATTCTAAGGATATGTACTATTATATTTATTTCAAATATCCTGGAGATTATTTTCCAACAAGTAACAGATATTTACATACATTAACATTAAAAATCATATTATTTTATAGTTTTCAATGAAGTTATAGATTAGAGAAAGGCAGCTATAACCTGCTGTCAATTTACTTTTGACAGAAATAAGATAGAATGCTTAAAATCAAAATCACACAACTGAATTCCATCTATTAATGAACCACTGATGTTAGACCTCTGTTCGGGGCAAGCTCTTATTCACAAATAGCTTAAGGTTTCTATTTCTAAAAATGTATGCATATAAAATTTATAATCATTCTTTGTAATCTAGTACAACCATATTATTTTATTCAGTCAGTACTTTAGATTTATTCTGTTTCACTTTATGATTAAATAAAGTGTACCTTGAAATATCCAATTATTTTTCTAACTGTGCATTGCAGTAAGCTAAACACTCATTTGCATTAGTAATATGCATTTACGTGTATAATAGCAATACAAAGCAGAACCTTAACACTGATTATTTAAATGTTTGTGTAACAATTAAATTCAATCTTTAAACTTCAAAGACTCTGTCATGGTATATGCCTCAAAATGGTATCATTTGACAAAGGTAGAATTTCATTAACACTATCTAGGCCCAACATAAATAAAAGCAAAATGCTCTATGTTTAATATTTGAAGCATAAACTTGTTATGTATTGACTAATAGTTAATATCTATTACAGTGAGATAATGATGAATTTAGACCTATGCTTATCATTTTATATCATTTATAAGTTGTCAGGAACCTCTCCAAAGTCCTGAAGAGCAGTGATGTCAATTTAAATACTGAAATATATGATTCCTACAAAGTCTTTACAATAACCTACTATGAATTTGAGAGCTGGTCAATCAAAAGAATAATAGGAGAAGAATTGATACATATAAGTTGATGTCTTGGAAGAGAGTGCTAAATATCTCATGGACTATCAAAAGAACAGACATGTTTATCTGTTTAGAGATAAAGATTGTAAAGCTTAGTCTCACTTATTTTGGATATGCTGTTAGGGGAAGCTGTTTCTTAGAAAGGGACATTATGTTTGGAAAGATGAATGGTCAGTGAAGGAGAAGAAGAACTTCAATGAGATGGATTGACGAAGTGTCACATGCAGTGGATACAAACATGTTTAGTATACAAATGGTACAAGGTAGACCAGAGTTCAGATCATAGGGTCACTGTGAATCACACTCAACAGGGGTTAACAACTACAACAACTTCATTAAAGGCATTTAGAACTCTAGATAGATAGTATATAATACCAAACATTAAAGTTATTGTTATGTGCCATTAAGTTACCTGTGACTTATAGTTACCCTATGGACATTAGCTCTGAATCCTGCCATATCCTCAGCCAGTCTCACTGACTACAATACACCTAATCCCATTTCCCGAGTTACTGTGTCGATCCATTTCATCCGGAGTATTCCTCTCATGAGCTGCCCTTCCACCTTCAAAGCATGATGTCATTCTCCAACTCCTGGTCCCTCCTGGCCAAGTGATAAAAAGGTGTGAGACAGAGCTTCAAAATCTTTTCCTGCAAGGAGAAACTTGGTTTCACTTTTTATAAAACAGACCTACCAGTTAGTTGTTCCACAGGAGAAAGGTGGGCATTGTGATATATAGACTCTGAAAGTTGGAAGATCAGCTGAATTGGTTCTTACTCAAGACAGTGAATTACATTACTGTACTATTATGTGATCAACAACATCTAATACATAAGTCAGTGGATATTAGCAAGAAAGATTAGAAAAAACCAGGACTTTAGTTTTAAAAAACAGAACTCAAATTTTAAAGCTAGGAGGAGGTCTAAAATAAGAAATTAGAATATTTCTTAAATATAGACAAAAATGTGCATGTAAATGTTGAGAAATTAGGGATTAATGCTAATTACTACAATCTTGTAGAGATTTTTATATGCATTATTATTTAAATGTACCTATTAGTAAATCTCTTACTATTATAATTTTAGAGGAAAAGTTATTGAAGTTAAATAACTTCCCCAAACAGTACATCTATTAACTAATGAAATTTGCAACTCTTTCAACTCTCTTGGCCATGAAGTTGGAAACAACTCAAAGCTGGCAGTCCAGTAAGTGTTTAGAGGATATAAATTGCAGAGAAGATTGCTCATTTTTGTCCCAGTGAGAAGCTGGTGGATTCTAACCACTCAACAGGGGACACCTTTGAATTAATAGCACAACTCCCTACCAATTAGACCTCTAGAAGTCTGTAGTTCATGTAAATTGGTAAAAGTTTAACTGAGAAATTGAACTAAGTTTAATTACTGCACTATTTATTACTATTTTTTAATTGAAAGCGATAATTTTTAAAAGTCATCTATTCCTATAATACTCATTATCTTACCATAGTGAGCATCAGGAGGATGGCTTAAATGATTTGCCCAGTGTCTTGACAACAGCAACCTAGACAAACAGTAGCTCAGACTGTTATGTTGATACTCATAGTGGTACATCCTCTCCAGTGATTCAAATGATGATGGAGAAACTGACATAGTCAATTCAGAACATAACTTCAATACGTAGTTTAGAATACTCAAGAAATCATAATGATAAAGACTATAAGCAAAAATGCCTAAAGAAACAAACAAAACTATATACAAAGAGAAAGTGATGTTAATGGAATTTAGTTGGAGACAGAAAATAATAGCCAGCCCTTTTTAGAGTTGCACAATTAATTTGTTTCTGTATTTGCTTGAAATCACAGACATTCTTACTGGCAAGAACACCACTTCAACACATAATTATTACAATTTAATGAGGCATCTGTGCTGAAAATAATGTCAGGAACTTTTCATATTCTAGTGCTGATATGTGTTGTCAAGTCACTTGTGACTCATAGCGATCCTATATACAACAGCTCTGAAACCTGTGCTGTCCTGAGCCAATCTGTTTCTGACACATCTAACCCCATTACTCCAGTCACTGTGTCAAGCCATCTCATCCAAAATTTTCTCCTGCACCCTCCCAAGCATGATGTCCTTCACCAAGGACTGGTCACTCCTGGCAACATGCCCAAACTATGTAAGAGCTTCACATTCCATAACTCTATGGAGCAACTGAGTTCCACCCTCTCTAGGACAGACTTGTTTGTTCTCTTCACAGCGGCTAGTAGGTTCAATACTTTTCTCCAGCACCACACTCAAAGGCATTTATTCGTCTTCTATCATCTCTAGTCATTGTCCAGCACTATGGAGAGGCTTCTGACAACAGATTTTCCCAGTGCAATCAATTACTCTTTGGATTGTCTGACTGCTGATGCCAAAAATGTCGATTGTGGAATCAAGCAAGCTGAAATTGTTAACAAACTCAATCTCTTCTCCATCTATCATAGTACTGCCAATTGGCCCCATGGTGAGAATCTTTGTTTTACTGATGCTACTCTTCAGTCCATTTTGGAGACTACAGTCCTTACCCTTGTGTAGCAAATGCTTCAGGTTCTCCTCAGTTTCAGCAAGCAAGGTTGTGCCATCTGTATAATGCAGATTGTTGGTGAATATTGCTCCAATCTTGATGCCACATCCCTCCTCATAAGGTCTAGCCTCTCAGATGATCTGTTGTACATAAAGATTGATGTGTATTTATAACAGAAATCAATGGAAAGTTTTAATCCAAAGGGCTACATAATAATTTGAAGAAAAATAGCACATTATTTCACTGTTGGTTTTTAGGCTAATAAATTGATCCCAATAATGTTGTTATTGTTGTGTACCATAGAGTTGGAACAGACCCATAGCTGGCCTTCTCGTGGGTTTTCAGAGGCAGTTAATCACAATGGAGGAGATTATCCATTCTTCTCCCACAGAGCAGCTGGTGTCCTTGAACTGTGTGCCTTCAAGATTGCAACACTTGTCACTAGGTCACCAGAGGTCCTCATCCCAATAACATATAGATAAAACCTTTTTTTTACTTTCAATTACATAAGAGCAGAGCTAAAAAGAATATTTAGAAAATAAGTATTGCTTTTACCCACTTACAAAGTATTAATTTAAATTATATTGTTAAAAATACTCATTTTTGTACTTATTTAATGACTTCTCTAAGATAAATTCCTAGAGGATGAATTTTGAGATACAAAGAAATACATTATATCCTTTGGGGGGAAAAATGGTTCCATAACCAATATCCATAGAAGCTGCAGTCAAAAAATAAAAAGGCCAGTTGCATTGGGAAAATTAGTTGTCAAGGACTTCTCCAAAGGACTAAGTATCATAATTTCTGGACTCATGTACTTATAACTTGTTAGTCAAATTTGTGTCTTCTAGGTTGCAACACCCCCATGATACATCTTCAAGGATATGAACAT
>NW_006399835.1:4011922-4017573 GCF_000299155.1 Elephantulus edwardii | reverse complement strand
GATTTGTCCTGGAGAGGGTTAAACCGGGTGGCTCCTTGGAGGCAAGGATTCTGAGGCTCCGTCTAACTTACTTCGGACATGTAGTGAGGAGAGACTGGTCCTTAGAAAGGGACATCATGCTTGGGAGGGTGGAGGGATGGCTCAGGAGAGGAAGGCCCTCTATGAGGTGGATTGATTCAGTGACTGGGATACTTGGGATGGGAGTGTCATAGACAGTGCGATTGGCACAGGACAGAGCGGAGTTTAGGGCTGTTGTACATAGGGTCGCTATGAGTCACAGGCTACTCGACGGCACATAACAACAACAACAACATTTTTGTCCTTCTCCAGCACAATAGCTCAAAAGCATCAGTTCTCCTTCTATCATCCTTAGTCACTGTCCAACTCTCTGATCCATAAAAAGTGATAGTAAAGACGATTGCCTGTATCAGATGCACCTTAGTCTCCAGAGAGACATCATTGCTAGAAGAGTATTGGAGAAGAGTAATTAGGGAACCATGGACTGCTAGGAAAACAAACAGATTCATCCTGGAAAGGGTTAAACTGACAGCTCCTGGAGGCAAGGATTCTGGAGCTCCATCTAACATATTTGGACATGTTGTAAGGAGGGACTGGTCCTTGGAGAGGGACATCATGCTTGGGAGGGTGGAAGGGTAGCACAGGAGGGGAAGGCCCTCTATGAGGTGGATTGATTCAGTGACTGGGGTAATAGGAATGGGAATGTCAGAGACAGTGCGATTGACACAGGACTGAGCACTGTTTAGGGCTGTTGTACACAGGATTGCTATAAGTCACAAGTGACTCGATGGCACATAACAACAACAACAAGAAGAAGAATAACAACAACAACATTCTCGTCCTTTTAATTCCCATACAATTATTTGAGTAAATTTTTAATTTAATACAAAGAGCTCAAGTATTTCGGTAAGATATGTATGGAGTCAACTCTATAAGTAGACACAGATAATTTCACCATACTTGTTTGTTGTTGGTTTTAGGTGTCATAAAATCAAGTACAACTCATAGCAACCCTATGAACGAAAGATCTGAACCCTGTTCTGTCCGGCACCATCCTCACACTTCCTGATACACAAGAGCCCATTGCTTCAGTCACCATGTCAATCCACCTGATTGAGGGTCTTCCTCTCCTTCACTGACCCTCCAACCTTCCCAGCATCATGACCCTCTCCAAGGAATAGGTTCTCCTAGCAAGATGCCCAGAGTATGTGAGGCAGAGATATTTGTTTATATATTGATATTTTTCCAATGATTTTTAAAAATATATATATTTAGAAGTCTTAAACATTGTTGTTAGATTGGCTTCTAGATATTTAATTTTTAGTGCGACATTTCCTGGGTCCTCTGTTGTTGTTGTTGTTTTTGTTAGGTGCCATCGAGTCGCGTACAATTCATAGAAACCCTATGGAAAAAAGATCTGAACCTAGTCCTGTCCTGTCCCATCCTCACACTTCATGACACACAGCAGCCCTTTACAGGAGTCACCTTGTCAATCCACCTAGTTGAGGATCTTTCTACCCTTCACCTACCCTCTAGCCTTCCCAACATCATGTCCCTCTCCAAGGAATAGAACCTATTAACAATACATTCCAAGTATGCAAGGCAGAGCCTCATCATTCTTGCCTCCAAAGAGCACTCCAGCTGCACCCTCTCCAAGACATATCTATTAGTTTTCGTTTCCGTCCATTGGATGTTCAGTGATCTTCTCCAACACGTCAGCTCAAAGGCATTAATTTTTTTTCTGTCATTCTTATTCATTGTCCAGATCTCGAACACATAGCTAGTATTTGGAAATACCGTGACATGAATCAGATGCACCTTAGCCCTCAAACTGACATCACTACTCCTCAATAATTTGGAAAGGTCCCTAATTGCAGATTTTCCCATTGCAATGTGTCTCCTTATTTCCAGACAAGATGAAGCTGCTGATAATTTCAATCTCCTCTCCATCCATCATGACACTGCCTATTAATAAAAATCATTGGTTGCCTAATGATACCTTTTTTAAACAAAAAGAATCATACTACTGCTCTTTAGATGATTTTTGTAATTTTTCAGGATAAAGCATACAGAATTTCTACCTTATTTTTAGTAAATTATAGAGGAAATAAAAATTACAAATTATAGAGAAAGTGAATAATTAATGTTTTTCATTAAAATTATCCTCCCTGTTAGAGTGTAAACGCAAAAAAATTATTCTTGGATTGCAGACTTTGTGCAAAAACAGGTCATGACAAAGCACACTCTAAGCCACTGATTAAACATCCCTGCATATGCTTGATAGAATGACAAGGAGGGAACACTAGAATTATGAAATAAGGATTATGCTTTAGGTCATATTTGTGTTCTCAACCACTGTCATTGAGTAAGTTGTAATTTATAGGAACATTCCATTGGTTTTCTGTGGCTGTAAATGTTTTTGAAATGACTACCTGTTTCTGTCCTGAGGAGAGGCTGGAGGATTTGAACCATTTATGTTTTATTTACCAGACCAATTTATGACTAGGACTCCAATATCTTTAATGTACCACATATCATATGTATTTGAGCTAAAATTCACCCTATACATTTACTGATTATATATGATACTTAAGTCTCATATCTGTGCTGAATATATACATAGTTATTATAAAACTTTTGAGTCAAATAATATTTTATAGCTGTTACAAAACTAGGCCATACAAGTCCTTACAAAATTGCCTCTTCAGTTTTTTAGAAATAGAAAAGGCATATGTAAGAATAATACATTCTAATATCAAGTCCAACCATAACATTTCCCGTGATGCATTCCCCTAGTGTATATAATTTGCTTTCATACTGTTCTTTGTTTAGTTACTAAATATTTCACTGGAACTGTCAAGAGCTGTTCATCTACCAGGCAGTCTGCTGAGGAAGCAGATGCAAATTGTGCTTGGTCATCATGCTCCTGGACTTTATAATGGACACACTATAAAAGTTATTCATGCAGAGCCTAGTGTTTTCCTACTTGTCATTGAACCTACAGTTAACAGACAGTGGCTGGGTGCTTTCTCAGTTGTAACAATAAGACTGAAAGCCAGATTCTTTTGCTCTAGATTTCCTTATTGTATTTACAAATCAATTCTAAATGTCACTAAAGGATATTTATAGGAAATTTGACTTCATATCAGAGTGAAATTTCTCCCATTTGAAGGAAATAAAAATGATAGACAAAAGTTAATACTAATAGCAAGTTTATTTTGTAAACACCTAATAAAAAATTCATAATTGTCTTGAGATGGAGTTGCATCATAGTATGAACAAACTCTGGGGGTTGAAGACTTAGATTCAAAGCTAATCAATAGCTTTGCTGCTTGGGAGATCTTGCAGTTTTTTAAAAGAAAAACATTTGAAGACATATGTATGAATGTGTCTTTTTAAAAATAGACAAAATAACAGCAATAACAAAAACAACAACTTTCGTTAAAAAAGACCTATGACAATGTTTTTTAGAAAACAGTATATTTACAGGAAATATTTGGTTTTGAAACATAAATTACACTATGTCATTGTATTGTCATGGTATATCTTTCAATTGTTATATGTTCTTGACTTTTTTCAAGATTATTTACATTAATATTAACAATGAATTATAACCTTCCAAAATATTCTCTATGGAGATAATAATAAACTATTTTTTTACTTAGCTTATCTATTATATCCTCATAAGGTAAAACGTCGAAGTATGGAAATTTGGAAAAGCATTTTCTTATTTAAACTTGTTTCTAGGATAAAAAAAAATTTTAAGAGCTGAGCTATCCTAACTGAAAAGTTACTGGCTAAAAATGACTCTGATTCCTTGGAAGGAAGACCTGATGATTGGCTATCAAAGATTGCAGCCTTGAAAACAATATGAAAATCTACTCTACAGTACCTAAAGTCTCCATGAGTTAGAATTGACTTGATGGCCAACAATTTGTCTTGGCTCCTTACTGAAAAGTTCTGCCCAATTAAAAAACAAAACAAAGCAAAAAAAAAAAACCCCAATTTTTTTTTACACCATGTAACAGGCTATTAATTTGCTATAATGACTTTTCGCTTCTTTTTCACTGGATATTGTCAAATAGTAAATAATGTGTTAGAATATTTGTTCCTTGTAATGCTAGAAAGTTAAAGAGTGTATCCAATGTTCTATTTCCTTCTTAACTAGAAGTGTTTCTCCTTTGTTAAGAATTTGTCAAAAATTCAAAGAAGGTGCAACCATGAGTCTTTAGATTTTTACAATCGTTCTCCAGTACAATTTGCCTTAAGAACCACTTTGAATAACATCTCACTGTTTAAAAATGTTCAATGACTCTTTTTTACCCTAAAGAACAGTATCTGTGAAATTTAGCCTACTTGTGCCACTTCTCTCTAACCCCCATTTTTAATACTAGTCACCCTGATCCATTTCAACAAATAAATTTTGTATTGTTCTTTAAATCTATACTTAGACATAAACAACCTAAAGAGACTGATTCATTCTCTGAATTTCTATTGCAAATAGATATAATCAGAATCCACATAGAATTTATTAACCAACTCATTTGCTAAAGTAGTAATTGCCTATCTATAGCTAAACTAATAGGTAATAGAAAGTATACCGTATGTCCTAATAAATGTATACTCTATGACCTAATAATGATATTAAGAAAAGCCAAAATAATAATCTGCAAAATAAATTTCTTCACTTTCCATTCTGCATTAGGAACATGGCTATTTGTTTTATCAAGAATATATCACTTAGTTTTCCAAAATTTCTATAAAAAAGATTACATTTCCATCCTGATTGTAAAGATGAAAGAATTCTGTTTTAAAAGATTTAAGTAACTTTTGGGAGTAATAAGTAGTGTAACCGATGCTTAAACCTAGGCGAATTTACTTTATTAGAAACAAATATTATGAGATAGGAAAATAATTTACAATAATAAAAGAAAATTTTAGAAACCAGTATGTTTCTAAAATTGCTTGTAACTTCATGAAGTGTTCTTGTATTCCACTTTGATTGATTTCCTTATTTTTATATTAGTATAATACTGTTGTTGCTGCTGTTGTTAGTTGGTTCTAACTCAGGGACCTTTGTAAATCTGGTTCTGTTCCATCCACACTATTGTTAGTGTGCTTAAATCCATTGTTGTAGCAACTGCACTAATCTATACATATATTGAGGGATATACATATACTGATGGCCCTACATATATTCAAAGAAAACTTTTAAGTAGAATCTTAGTATCATTCTCTTAAAGGAAAATTACTAAGCCTGTATTTATGGAAGGTAAATTGTTGTTGTTATGTGCCATCGAGTTGTTTGCGACTCACAGCAACCCTATGTACAAGAGCCCTAAACGCCATTCTATCCTGTGCCAACCTCTCTGTCTCAAACACATTTATTCCCACCACTCCACTCACAGAATCGATCTATCTCTTCGAGGGTCTTCCTCTCCTGCACCGTCCTTCCACTCTCCCAAACATGATGTCCTTCTCCAAGGACCATTTCTTCCTTGCAACATGCCCAAAGCATGTCAGGTGAAACTTCAGAATCCTTGATTCCAGGGAACATTCTGGCTTAACCCTCTCCAGGACAAACCTGTTTGTTCTTCTAGCAGTCCATGGTATATTCAACACTCTTCTCCAGC
>NW_006399835.1:4010784-4011822 GCF_000299155.1 Elephantulus edwardii | reverse complement strand
GAGAATAGTGCAACAATGAATGAATGGAAACCCAAAATCTCTGTAAATGTTTATGAAAATTAATAAAATATAGAAAAAAACAAAAAAAAATATTGGTTTAAAGACTAAGTTTAAAGACTAAGGTGCACCTGGTCTAAGCCATGGGAAATGTATTTCCTTATCTGAAAATTAGACAATGGATAAAGGAGTCTTAAGAAGAATCAATACATTTTAATTATAATTTTAGAATGTGGAATATTCCAGACCACCAAAATAACAAATCTGTCTTGGAGAAAATACAACTAGAGTGCTCATTAGAGGCAGAGATGATGAAACTATGCACCATATACTCTGTGTATGTTAGCAGCAGTGGCCATCCTTGGATAAAAACAACATGCTGGGAAATATAGACAATCAGTGAAATAGAGGAAGATGGTGGACCCTGGAAAGGATAGACTGACACAGTGACTGTCACGATGACTCAGACATACTGGAGGTCATGAGAATTTCACAAATAGGACAAACTTCTTTTCTATTTTTCATAGGATCACCTGGGTGATAGTGTTGTTGATTGTACCTAACAAGAAGATCAACAAATTCATCTGGAATATGCATAATATTGTAAAAATTATAAGTGAAATGCCAATTCTCCCATCCATTATTTTATAAATATTTTCCCACGTGAAATTACAAAATTAAGATATAGATATATATGTATACCTATATATGTTGTGTTGTTGCTGTTGTGCAGTACCACAGAGTTGGAACTGACCCATAGCTGACCCATAGCTTGACCCATAGCTCCGTGAGTTTTTAGGAGCAGTTAATTGCATGGGAGGAGATTACCCATCCTGTGTGTGTGTGTGTGTGTGTGTGTGTAGAGAGAGAGAGAGTTTTTAGTTCAGTAATATGTTTTACCTTTACTGTTCTTGTCCTCTGAAAACCCTATGTACAACAGAACACATTTAGATAACAGAAATGGCAAAGGAGGTTGAGTTTCCAAGTGTGGAAATACAAAGGAAGAGGAACAGTTGTAAGCAGACACTGGTGATTGGGACA